>NC_060904.1:4909588-5202088 GCF_014805685.1 Silurus meridionalis | reverse complement strand
TGCTTTAGCACTGTAATGTTGCCTTATTAAATTGAGTATTATGTACAAATGAACACACACACACACACACACACACACACACACACACACACACACACACACATATATATATATATATATATATATATATATATATATATATATATATATATATATATATATATATATATAGTCCTCTACTTACGATGGAGATACGTTACGATGACCCCATCATAAGACAAAAATATCGTAAGTCGAAGATGGTACCATGACTGTGACAGCCTGTGACAGTCTGATTTATAATTTCTATTTTCTGTTTTAAACGGATGGCTTTCCTCTTTTTTTTTTCACTACCAGCAGGAGACATACTTAGCGCTTGGAAGACATGCTTTTATCACTACAATTGCTGTTTGAGACCGTTTGAAAAGGAAATAAATACACAATGAGACAGCTTTACTCCATCAACCGCTAGCGAGAGTGGGGCATCTCATAGGGCGAGAGATACCCTCATCCCAGCTGCGCGTCCAATGTAGCGTACATCTTACTCTGCGTACTCACTTTTATCATATCGCTCCGTCATTATTATTTTTTGTTTAGTAAATATTTTGTGTCCAAAAAAATATAATGTAAATTTAGTGTGTAAGTGTCAAATATAAATTAGTGAGTACAGTGTGTATGTGTATTATTGTGAACACAAAAAGTAAATGTTGTGTACATTTATTGTCATACATTGTGCAATGCATTTATAGTGTAAGTATACATAATTATAACTATAAAATGTTTAACATAATATGCATACCTAGTAATTTGTTATATGTAGTGTAATAAACAGTATACTGTATGTAAAATTTTTCATGTACTGTGTGAAGTATGCAACTATGAAATGTAAGTGTAGTCTATAAATGTATAAAATTAGTATAAAATGTAAATATAGTAGGTGTGCAGTATACAAGTGTAAGGCAAATCAACTGGGCAGAACATTATGACATTATAACATTATGACTGGTGAAGTGAATAACACTGATTATCTCTTCATCATGACACCTGTTAGTGGGTGGGATATATTAGGCAGCAAATGAACATTTTCTCCTCAAAGATGACGTGTTAAATAGGAAAAAGAGTCAAGCGTAAGGATATGAGCGAGTTTGAGGTGAGGTGTTTCCAATCTGCAGTGGTCAGTATCTATCAAAAGTGGACCGAGGAAGGAACAGGGTCAATGGCCAATACTGTGTGTGAGGAGCGAAGACTTGCCCATGTGGGTCCAACAGACGGACTACTGTAGCTGAACTTGCTGAAGAAGTAAATGCTCTTAAAGCTCAATAGGTTAGGACTGTTTTGGCTAGTTAGTCATAAAATTAGTCATAGTCATTGTTTATAATCTTATGCCTGATCAGTGGCCATAAAGATTTGCCTGGTCGATGTGTATGCACTCTAATTACAATGTACAGTATGTGTAGTAAGTATAGTGTGTAAATACAAAATGCAAGTTTAGATGGTATGTGCTTTTAGTATAGTATGTGTAAAATGCAGGGAGTATAGTATAGTGTGCAAGTGAAATGTATGCAGTATTACTGCACAATGTAACATATGAATGTAGTGCATAAGTCTAGAATGTGAATGTAGTGAATGAGCTTAGTATGCAAGGTTAGTAAGCATAGCATTTATGTCTAAAATATAAAAGTGGGTGCGTATACTGTACAAATATATATAGTATTGTGTTACAGTACAGTGCAGTAGTACAAGTAAATGCAGAATGTAAATGTACTGAATAAATATAGTATTTAAGGTTAGTAAGCAGTGTGTGTAAGTGTAGAATTTCAATGTAGTGAATGAGCATAGTGTGTAAGGTTAGTAAGTATAGTGTGTAAGGATAAAATATAAATGTATATGTGTAAAGGTGTAAAGACGTGACTGTGATTAACTGTAGTAGAAAAGTGAACAGTAGTGTGTAATTGTGTTTTCTCAGAAGACCCTGAAAAGTCTAAAAAGTAGTTAAGGCAATAGAGCACAACACTATTAAGTAAAGCACACTAAAGGAATAGTTTATGTCAAAACATCAACTTATTCTATACAATTGCTTTGCATTTAAATTTACTACAAAGGCCTAGTCATTATTAATGCACTTTAAGCATGATTATAGGAATAAATCTCCACTGAAATTTATATATTTTTCTGATTCATAGTGTGCGCAGCAATTATTTTATACATCCCGTGGTTACATTTCTATTTTAAACATATCCATCTCAAGCCTGCTGACCACCACTATTATGTGAATAAATCCCAGATAACCTGTTGGTGATTCCTCAATACATGATTCTGCTACTAAACCTAATTTTGGCAAATTGATATTGTCAGCACTTGGTTTAGTCCATAGGGCCAAGATCTAAGTTATTGGCTAAGCCCCAAACAAGGAGGATTTAGAGCCAATAGCCAGACAGGGGAACTAGGACTCCAGCAAAGGCTTTAGCTCAGGAAACAGCACAGTGATAAACTACAGTGCAAACAGTAACTGGACAAACATTACAGATTTCTAAGTTGCTTTGTAGCATTTCACAGATCAATAATGAAATTCTCAAAACTACATGTTCCTCCACATCATGTTGTCACTTGTGCACATCATAAAAACATTTCTCGTTGCTTTAATCAAATTTCGAATGCTTTGGTACATTCATTTAATTGATTGTGTACAATTAGCTGCTGTTTCTTACATTATCAGTTATTCAGAATATATTATACTAGTTTCACCTAAATGAGCATAAATTTTTTCTCAGTTGCTTCGGAGCGTTTCTCACATCAGAAATGAAATTCTCAAAACTACTTGTTCAACCTCTACATCATTTAGACACTTGTACATATAATAAAAGCATTTCTTGTCTTTCTTTTTACATTCATTTGAATGATTGTGTACAATTGTTTGCTGTTTTCTACGTTTTCAGTTGTTTATGTTCATGTTGATCAAAATATATTACACTGGTTTTACCTGAATAGTCTTAACCCCCAAAACATCTCGGCATCAGTTCACTGTATAAGTCATTGAATGCAAAATGGTTAAACCAGTTTAACCAATGGGTGAATGTGACTTGAAACTTCGTTTGGCAACAGAGAAAAACAGAATTACAATCATTTTGCATATCTCTTGCAATTAATATAAAGCAAATATGCAATCAAATAAATAAATTTTTTTGCTGATGAAATTCATAGATGCCAAACAGAAGAAATACAAAATTTTGTGCATTTTCAGTCACTGTAATCCAAACCGTAGTTTATATCAAGAAACCCTGAAACTGTGCGCCATCATACTGACAACATGACTAACTATTTTGATGATCTTGTTTGTGAACAATGACAAAGGGACTTTTAATTCTGATTGGAATATGTTCATAGACACAAATACTTACTTTTGAGAGGTGAACTAAGGATATTGAGAAAAGTACAGGCTTTAGCAAGAAATCCATTGTCGTGTTCTGTTTGTACACATTGTTATGTGAATTCACTTTGCAAATATTAAGATGATTCAAGGAATGCTCCAAAGCAGCTGAGAAAAAACTGTAAAAGAGACTGCATCACTAAAGGGAAGCTAAAGTGTCCTTTTACAGTAAGAAATGATTAATATAATAAAGGTGAGATGTCTAATAAATATTTGTACATATCATAGGAAAGCAAGTTAACATTTCGAGTGAATTTATGATTTGATAAATATTACACTTATATGTGCAGGTTTTCCAGGGAAGCCAGTTTGGCTAGAAAATGTTTCATCATGTTGTTAAGTGAGTAATACACACATTTTCACATTTGCCTGCGGGGAAAGACTGGCCACACTCGCGTTTTTGATAATACACTAACACTTGACATCTGGTGTAGAGGGGGAGTTGTGCTCATCCTCCTACACACTTTCTTCCTCAGGCCTGTAAGCAAAATCCAATATAACATCCACCTCTGCTGTCACATGTTCACACCAACAACCTGCTAAATATTAGCCATATTACATTATTATATCAGGAGGATTTTTCCAACATTAAGTCTTCATGAGCTCGGTTTAGATGAAAATCACATCCAACATATTAGGTTTATATGCGGACTGGCCAGCTCGGTGATTTCAGTGTTTGTTGAATTTGTTATGTGACTGTTGTATGTACGTCTAAAATGTTTTATCTAAGTTTAGTTGACATCCAAGCAGATAATGTATTATAATTGCAGTGCGTATGTACAATGTGTTTGTGTAATGGAAAGCTGATTTGTGTATTTTTAGTGTGGATTATGCAAGTCTGGTGAGTAAGTGTATCATTGTAGAGTTTGTGTGAGTGTTTAGTGTGTAAGTGTAGTGAACTCTACACTAAGTGTAGTGAGAAAATGTACTGTGCATGCATAGTGTGTAAGTGTTGTGTGTAGGTGTAGCATGCAAGTGTAACTAGTGTATAAGTATTGTGTAATAATTTGTATATTATAATAACTATTTTGCACTTGAATGTGTAATTGGTAGCTGTAGTTTGTATGTATAGTATGTAAGTATACCATGTACCTGTAATATGTAAATACATGTAGAGTGTAGTAACTTGTATATTAGAGTAATTAGATTTGTGTAAGCTTAGTCAGTGTGTATGTATAATGTGTAAATGTAACTGTATGAATAATGTGAAAGTATCTTCAACAACTGTAGTTTGTATGGATATTGTGTTAGTGTTGCATTTAAGTGTAATGTGTAGCTAGTGTTTCTGTCTAGTGTGTAACTGTAGCAGGTAATACGTGTGCATATATAGTAGTGTATACTGTGTGTAGTGTATAATTAGTGTGTATGTATAGTGTGTAGATAGATAGATACCTTTATTGTCATTGCATAGTATAGATACACAGCAACAAAAATCCTTTTAGCATCTACCAGAAGTGCAAAGATTAGCAATTGTGCAAATTAACAAGTGCAAATATTATGCAAATATATGTAGAATGTGTAATATATAAGTGGGTAAATGTACAGCACATATTATTATAATGGCACTGGGGAGAGTAAAAAATGTGCGGGAGCTATTACACTAAGAATATACATAAATGTATATGTGAATGAATGTCTGAAAATGTGTGTAAAAGGCACAATATGTGTATATAATATATATACAGTCCACACAACATCCATATTATCCATAGTGTGTAATTGCAGAAAAGAAATAGTGTACACATCTGGTAGTGTGTATGTGTAGTGGGTAATGTAGTGGGTACAGTAAGTGTAGGGTATAAATCTTTAGAAAGAGATAAATAAAAAAAATAAAAATACAGAACTAGGAAGACCAACGTTGTATAATCAATTATCATTGTCAAGCCTGGTCCACACACACGCTTTCCACACAATTGCATTCTTGCTTTTTGGCATGCAAACACAAACAGCAGAAAAGCGCACACACAAAATGCAAAAACATTCAGTTTTCAGTCAACCTTCTGATTCGGCACTATAAAAAGCCCATGTAAAATACATAGAGAAAGAGCAGCATGGGGCAAGAGATCACACAACAGACAGGGATGGATTACATGTCCTGTGAGTTGTCAAGGCTCCTGTGCTTACCATCCTTTACCAGCAGTAAGGAGAAACAGACAAACCGCTCTACAACACACACAGACACACACATACACAGACACACACAGACACACACACACACAGACACACGCACATATACACACAAACACACACACACACACACACACACACACACACACACACACACACACACACACATACACACACACACATACACAAACACACACAGATTCCACTGAAAAGCCACACAAAAGTAATGTAACCTAGAGGTGCTCCGATCAGGATTTTAGGGGCAGATCATCGAGCCCCGATCACTGAAAGCTGTATTGTCTGATACCGATGCCAATCACCGATTACAGGGTCTATTTGAAGCTTTAAATTGATCTATTTATCTAACTACTAATTGACTTATGCTACATGATAAATAACATTATATAGCATCAAGATAAAAATAAAAATTAAAAGTGTACTTGTTTTAGGTACCCTAACTGATCTTGTATTAATTTACTTACATTAATGCCCTAATTGTTTGTTTGCGGTTGCTTTTAATGTATGAACTTTATTTTTAATAGAGAAAATCATAAATGAAAGTTAATGTAGTATATATATATATATATATATATATATATATATAAATTCTGCCTTACATGCCTTGCACCCCCCCGTCATGTCTTTATTCCACACTAGAGGGCCACACCCCAAACTTTGAGGACCACTGTTGTAACGTGAATCCAAGTAGGACATGAGTAGCCGGAACCCTTTGTCCTCCACAATAGACAGCGCCTGATGATCAAGGCATATCATTTTCATCATTTTGTCTGATATTTATTTATTAAGTAGGATTGCTGTCTTTAAAGCATCGCCGTTAACGACTTGAGTTGCACTTGAGTTGCTCAATCGTCCCTCTCTCTTAGCACTAGCCAACTTTGAAAAACATCATGTTCCTTTATATGACTGACCTTCAAATGTCTGATAAGGTTAGTGGTGTTTTGGCTGCTTCCTGCCTCGTGGAATTTTCTTGGTACACACATTGCAGATTTCTAACGTATTGTCTTTTTCAAAAACCTTTTAGAATTTTTTTAAACCGGTGAAGCCAGTTTTAGCAGCGTGTGAAACATTTTGTTTGCATCATCTGATCGGTCCTTCTGGATTGGCCTTTATAGATACCGGCGATCAAACTTCCCAACGCGATTATCAGTCGATTACGATCCCTGCCCGATCGGCGCACCCTTAGTAAGGCCTTTCATATGCCTTGACTCTCGTTTCCTGCAAGGCCTTAATTAGTGTCACAAAAACAAATTTGTTGCTGCTAATGAGTGTACAAACAGCAGCAGTGTATGTGTGTGTGTATGTGTGTGACAGAGAGAAAGCGAGAGAGAGAGAAAGACAGATGCACTCTCACTGACCACTTGGCACACACACATATTCTCATCCATCAGTGCTTTTGTGTTTATGTGGGTGAATGTGGGTTGAAGTCGCACAGTAGTGTATAAACTGTTGTTCCAACTTTTATCTATAAATCACCCTAATATTAGTAAAATGCTACAGTCCACTTCTTTATTAACATTCATCTAAATAGTTATGTTATTGTGTAGAAATTTAAGCAGGAATTCATCATTTAACTAACCAAAAGAAATTCAGGAATAAAAATACATTACAATATGATGCTCACACAAGCAACTGTGACTCAAAATCACAAAATCAGTGAGAAATTTCTACTCATATGTCACGACAGTGCATGTGAACCTTTAGGCACAAAAGAAAGCTAACATCCAATATACACAATGGCAGTGAGCAGTGAGAGGAGAGAAAGATTTGAGAGTGTGAGAGACCACATTTATGGAATCCCCCAAAAAATGTACTTTATTTTTTCTTCAAAATTTGTGTCATTACTAAGTTGTGAAGTTGTTCACAAGTTGGTAACTGCAGTGACTAACAATGTAGTGGCTAGTGACTAAGAGATGTTTGTGTGTTTCTCCGCATTGTATTTTTTATTTTAAAATGCTGTTATATTGGGTGAGAGTGAGTCATACAGTGTGCCTGCTCGCCCTGTATATTTATCGCTTTGTGTTTTGGATAGCATGCTAACATGAGCAGGCTCGTGTCTAGAGAGTTTGACAGGCCGGAGAACAAACTACACAGAGGAGATGATAAAATACACCCGAGAACATACATCAAAAGTGACTGGAGGTGAAAGTTTGATTCTTTTCACTGAACTTCAGCTAACTAGCTATTGTTACTGTGTTGACTTTGTTAGCTACATCCAAATGCTCTGCAGAAAACTTGATTCCAATATTCATGGGGTATGTCTATAAGGTTGTGTCCACTACTGGAACTTCAGTCAGTGCGGTGTAAGATGCAGTCTTGAATAAGTATTGTGTACTGACTTGGCACTTGTTTAGCTTTAACCCCGCCCCTAACTAAAACCCCACCCATATATTTTTTCGAGCCCATTACTCCGAGCACATTAAACCCTGACTGTCACTCTACTCATTTAACTCTTTTATCCACACCACTTCGAAATCATTCTAACGCAATCTTTAAATCAACTTATCAATAGTATTTTCAAACTTCAGTACAAAATCAGAACATTACCTAAAGGTTTTTTTTCCTACATTTTTATTGATTTTTTAAATTGTTTTCAATTCAGTACTTAACCACAGTATAAGAACATTATATAACCACTTTTCTTTTTTGCCCCTTTTTATAAAAAAAAAAAAAAAAAAAAAAAATTCTCACTACCTGAACTCACAGATAACCTGAAATCTATGTGTATTGTTTATCAGTTATATCACAAATACTTTGTTACTGTACTTAAGTAGATTTTTTTGGTATCAGCATTTTACTTCACTATTTTTTTTTTGTCTACATTTTACTTATACACAAATATATGTACTTTCTCCTTCTTACATTTTCAAAACAGACTCGCTACTTTAGCTTTAATCGATTTGTTGACATCAATATTTTTCTTCTCATTGTGTGCCGTTTTCAGCCCATCAACCTTTTTCTTTTCATTGTGTGGCTTTTTCAACCTACCACTGGTGTATCATTTCCTGGCTATCACACACCACAGACGTGTTCTAGCCTATGAAGCTAACAACAAGCACGACAGAAGGCAACAAGAAGTTTGGGCTGACGTGGATGAGTCAGAGGGAGTCGGTGATGTAAACATGACTGAGAACTGAGACTTTCCTGATCAGCTGATCATCATCATCTTTTCTTCTTGTGTTCTATATGGTGGATGTTTAGCCTGGATACATTCATTAGGTAACAAAATGTGAAATTCTTTTGTATTAATATATGATGTGACCAGCATGTTACCAGCATCACACAAAAACAGGTAGTAGTAATGGTTACTTTTTTAAATACAAACCTCTTTAACTTTTACCAGAGTCTTTTAAAACATGAGTATCTGTACTTCTACTTGAGTGAAGGACGTGTGTACTTTTGCCATCTCTTTACATCACACATGTCAAATTGTAACGGCAGTTAAATAAAGTGTAATCAAATTTAATGTTGGGGAAACGAGCATTCATTAGCTGCTGCACAACAATCAGAAACTAAAAAAGTAGACAAAATAAAAATAACAAGCCATTATGGATCATAAGCTTGTTTGTGTGAAAATAGTGTGAGTTGAGGGGGTGAAAAACTATTCTATTCTGCTAGGGTGGGGCTTAGGGTAGGACTGTTAGTGATTGATGTTCATTGGCTGTAAGCTGCCCACCCAAATCAGATGTTAGAAATCAGGCTGGGATTTTCTGTTTTCCCTTTGGCTAAAATAATAAAATTAAACTTTAATTGGTTGGGCAAGACACAAATTTGCCCACTGTTGCTGCCCCTGCCCCTGCCCCTAACCACACCCCTTACTTTAACTCCACCCCATCTTGCTACTCTGCCTTTTACATTAACCACACACTTTATTTTAACCCCATCTTTCATTCATCTCTGCCTCTTACAACAGCCACACCCCTTACTCTAACCCTAACCCTTGATCTCTTCTGCCTCTTAAACTAACATCCCTAATGATACAGTAACATCAGTCTAAACCCTCTTAATCTTGCCTTACATCTCAGTCTAACCTCTTTTTATGCTAACCCTGCAACACACTCTCCAGTGTAATGAGCAAAATATGTGCTGTTAGATTTAGACATAAAAAAATTAACAGTGATGTCTGTGTGTAATTTGGCAAACTGGTTTGTGGCAGTTTTAGTTGTTTTAAAAATAAAACAGTGACTCTGAGATGAAAACTGACAGACCATTCTAACTCCAGAAACATCTTCTGAAAATAAAAATGGAATGTTCAAGCATCTGTAATTTGACATGAGAGAGTGGCTAGTGTTTTGTAGATAATATTGTCTCTTTCGCTTTGCATCACTGAGGTTGGCGTTCAACTGAAATAAAACTTTGCGTCTGTAATAAATCGGCCTGCGTCGTGCGTCATTTCAGATTAGCAGTACGCAGAACAATGTCCATCTTCTCGGAGGAACAGCACGCAAATGATGGATTACACTTAAACCTCTCATCTCTCACACATAAACTACTTCCTAAAAATATGGACGGCTTACAAGAACACGCGGCACGACAGCTGAGAATCTGATACAATGCACACCGGAGGAAATTGATCTTCTGTTCGCTACACATCATACATGTTTGGCATCACTGATTGTCGTGTTTTATTGTTCTAACCTTTTACATGAGAACGGAGTCAACTTACAGAATGTGACAGGTGCCTTAATTTCCTGTCTTTATGTTAAGCCACTTTCACATGCAAGACTAGATCAGATTCACATCCAATACAAGGCTATGAGAACAGTCAATGTCATTATCTAGTATCAGTAAGTCAAGTGAAGATGTCAAGTCAAGAAGCTTTTATTCTCATTCCAACCATATATAGTTAACGCAGTACACAGTGAAATGAAACAACGTTCTTTCTGAACCCTGGTGCTACATAAAACAACATAGAGCTACATCACAGAAAACACAGGGCTAAGGACTAAGGACT
This sequence comes from Silurus meridionalis, assembly GCF_014805685.1. Lineage (NCBI taxonomy): Eukaryota > Metazoa > Chordata > Actinopteri > Siluriformes > Siluridae > Silurus > Silurus meridionalis. Next base: position 5,191,583 of record NC_060904.1, on the reverse strand, counting down.
AGTGGCTACAGTGGCTGCAATGAAGAGAAGAAATAGAGGACAGCATGAAGTGTGGTTAAGGGAAGGAAGGAGAAAATAGCAGATTTTCTTGATTTTACATTTTCAGTTTTTGTTTTGGGGAACAATTTTGGAAATCTAGCCAATATTAGGTCTCATTTATCAGTCTTTTACTAGTCAAATTAGATTTAAAATTCCCACCAGATTTACAAAAGTCTCATTGCTGATTTTCTTCATGTTTTACATCTACATTAAAACTCATACCTCATCCAAAGGACCATTTCATTACCAGTCATGACCATACCAGTGCCTGCCTATTGTTAGAAAGTCCAACATTTCAGCCTATGTACATGACAGTGGTGTGGTGGGCCGTCTCTTATGTCAGAGATCCCACATGTCTGTGTTACCCTCTAGCTGAAGTTCTTTTCGATTGGAGGCCACTCTGTGCAGCTTTGGATGGTGTTACATCAATGGCCTGGGGATCCATAAAATTACAGAGCAACACAGGAGCTTTTGAGAATGGATTTGGACTATATTTAATGTCAAAAGTCTGCTACAATGACTCAGGACTACAGGTTGCATTTGATCACCATCACTGCACACTTGCAATAAATAACTGTAATAAATGGAGAATGGGTTTCCTCTTGAGTGTGGTTTCTCAAGTTTTCTTTTTTATGCCATCTCAAGGAGTTTTTCCTTGCCAGGGACAAACGTACAATTATAAAGAACAAACGTATTCATTCTTTATTGAAACATTATCTGTTCAAAGCTGCTTTGTGACAATGTCCATTGTTAAAAGCACTATACAAATAAAAAATTATTGAATTGAATTAAATGTACATAAACTGAAATTTAAGATCAATTATAATAATACACATTACAAAATATAACACTCTATAAGCAAGCACTTAAACATACATTACTTTTTTTTTTTACAATAAGTAGACATGAGAAGCTTTTGGTACGGTCGTATAATTAAAAAGCGACACTATTATGGATCATAAGAAATCCTATAATCCGTCATAGAGCACAGAATTTAGACTTTTCTAATCCTCTTCAGCGCAGCACAGGTTTCCACATTTCAGTGCATAAAGTGCCCCGAGGGTGAAATTTCTTTAAACACATAAGCAAAATGGAGCAGGGCCTAAAGCAAAAAAAAACACTAATGAGGTGTGGAAGTTCTTCTTGAAGGTGAGTGCTCAAGGTGGCCTTGTCCGATTTTTCCTTATTTTTTCGTTTTTTATTCCCTTGAGAAACAGAACCTACATGCCATAAACTCCCACTCGCAGATGCACATGCTGGCGACGATGCCAGAAAAGCATCCAGAGCGTCTGATACGCTCCGCTTAGGGTCCAAAGATTTGTAGGCAGCACTTTAAATACAAAGCCTAAGCAGCGTTAAAGATCCCGTCTAAAATAAACAAAGGTTTGTTTCAATTGATCAATTTATTGATGAAGTTTTGAGGTAAAATGGAGAAAACTGGCGGTATATGTTTTTTTTTATGTGTAGAATTCCAATACAGCATTACAGCAGGGCATAAATCCTGCCAATCAGTACGATAAAGAGCTACAGTCATCTCTATTATGCAATGCTGGTAAACAAAACCAGCCACAGGCAAAGTGGCAGCACACACACTGGCACACAATCTCCTGACATTGTTCATGAGGAAATATTCATCAATACAATAATATTATTCAATAAATTATACATTCATTGTTTGACTTAAATAATGTATTGAAAATACATCTTTCATCCACTACAACATAAACATCTGTACACCTACACATGTGACCAGTCAATCATCCAATCATGTGGCAGCAGTGTAATAGATAAAACCGTGGAGACACAGGACAAAAGTGTCAGTATGTGTTCATATTAAAAATCAGGACAGCAAAGTTTTGCCAATCTTCAATTATTTGGGCTTGGTGTTGTGCTTTTCTGCTCACTATTTATGTAAAGAGTGATTATTTGTGTTCCTTTTTAGCTTCAGCCAGTCTGAAGGTTGTCCTCTCTTAATTCAGTTCAATTTAATTTAATTTAATTGAGTTTTATTAGTAACATTGTCTCAAAGCAAATGTTGTATTAAAGAATGTATACATTTAGTGCATATAAATTTGTTCCATATAATGTTATTTTTTTTGCTTAGCAAAGCATTTCTAGCTGCTCCCTGGATATTTTTTGCTTTTTCGTACCATTCTGTGTAAACACTGTCATACATAAAAAATCCTAAAACAACCTCAAAACCAGAATATCAGATACCAACAAGCATGACATAGTTAAAGACTCTGAGATTGTACCGTACCCCTATTTCTAATATGTCATTTTTTACCTCTACTTAACCACACAACCTGCATTTGCATGCTTTAGTTGCCTTGCATTACAATCAGTTCAATTAATTTATATTCCTCAATGTTGAAATCATGATTATTTGTTGTCTAATGTATTCTCTTCCCATCTCCCATGTTTATATTTGTTGTATTTAGTGTATCGTTAAACAATTTGAATATAACCGAATTGAATTCATGATGCACTGAATCATTATTGAGTTTCTTGTGTTCATCGTTTCTTGTGTTCTAAGGTCAAACATCATAGACTCTTATCCATCAATGGAAAGTCGTACCTTTTTAGTGACAGATAGGGCAGAGGGCAGATAACATGGGCTCCAGTCAGCCATTACTTAGATTAAAAATTGACTTGTATAGTAAATGTATATGTTAAAATAAATAAAAACACATAATAAAACTGTAAATGTGAGTAAAAAAAAAAAAAGATAGAACATGATGGCAGCCTGATGTAGCCTATATTTGAAGTTTAAATGGTCAGACTGCAAATTCATAAAGCTTAGCATGACATCCATTATTCTGCATCACACCAACCTTCACCTAGGATTAATAAACATACATTTACAAAATGACTACAAAGAGGCTTCAATGTCCAGGTTCACCATTTCAACTCCCGCTTGACCCGAACCCAATCTATTTCATTACATTCTCATTGACTCATTGATCTTTGGCCAGAGTTTTTTTTTTTTGGCTCAGCCACTGAAAAAATCCTACGGGATTGAAATTAGACCCCGGATATTACATTGATATTGATGTTAAATAAAATCAGCAAATGTGAAATGTAGATGTTGCTTAAGCAGAAACATTTTCTTGAAGTTCACTTTTCTCAACAGGGATATGTGTTAGAGAGGTTTTTTTATGGCTGGTGGCTAAAACTTGACAGACGAGGCAAAATCAATACTTACACACGTTGCCAATAGTGACCTGCTAAATCTGTTTGGGTTTAATGTTGGAATTTAGTTCTCTGAGTATCAGCCTGTGGTAAGAAATGGGCTTGGTTTCGAGTTTAGCCAGCAGAAACTTTAGAAATAGGCTAGATAACATCCAGGAGGGAAAGAGCTATGAGGCAGTTATGTCGAGCAAGCATTAGTAAATTTATATCGTAATAAGAGGGTGTTCCTATATTTGTCATAAGGTAAAAGACCAGCTTCTGTTTAAGTAAGGGGCAATGCAAGCAAGTTTGAGCTTTTGGAGGTTTTTTTGGAGTTTTTTTATGGAGTTTTGTTGGCGTCATTTAAAGCAAACCAGTTGTGCTTTATATGCAGTAGTCTTGGTAGTGAATGGCTGATTGGTATTTATTAACAAGTGTCGAGTACAAAAAAATCTGTATTAACAAAACATTAGATAAAGAAAGAAATAAGCATTTACTTGTCACATATACACCCCAGCACAGTGAAATTCTTTCCTCACACAGCCCTGCTTGTTAGGAAACTGTGGTCAAAGTACAGGGTCAGACATGATGCAGTGTCCCAGGAGCAGAGGCACTGCTCCAGTATGTTAAAGGCTTTGCTCAAAAACCCAACAGTGGCAGCTCTGGTAATGCTTGGGCTCCTCTCTGCTCCAGAGTGCTGTATTATTAGCAAAAGTGGTGCTGATCATTTTGTTCAAGTTTTGCCTACGAAAGCAACTCATAAATAAGGTCCACTTTGCTTATGGGGGCTTTGACACTATACATTTAATCTCAACCAGAGCACGGTTCACATGAGAAGAAGCGTGTGAAATCTATGTTGGGAACCAGGAAGCACACCATGTTAATGAACCAGAGAGTTACATGTAGGAGGTGAGAGTCCAGTGAATGTGAGCATATAGATGCATATGTAGGCAAATTTAATAAAATTGTAAGCAAAAGGACAGAATCAGCACGCAGGCTTCGAATCAAAAGACAACAAAATGGTCAACTAACTAAGCATTGTAGGACAAAGCAGCTAAGACAAAACCACAGACAAACCAGCTGAGCATATATGTTGTGAGCCGAATTGTATTCATTGCATTTTATCACTTTTACCAATACTGTCAACTAATTTAATCGATAAATTAAAGCAATACTAACAGAGGCTTGAATAATGCTGTTCCTATTAACAAAATTAGCTGTGATTTGCGCAATGTTTTTTCTATTAGCATGGCTAATCATGACATGATTAATGTTATTGCTGGTTGCAGTGCTAACTCTAACCCTGCTGTTAGTGCGCCTGCAATGAGGGAACATGATGAGACATTAACTCTGCTGCTGTACAGCTGAACAAAATCACAAGAGCTTATCTACACACACACACACACACACACACAGACACAGACACACACACACACGCACAAACTCTGGAAAGAACGCCAGGTCTTACATGTTAAAGATGCGAACATGATAGTGCTTCACTTTTTGTCACTTTGAAATATTTTAGGCAACTTTCCATCCTAATCGACTCGTTTCTCACTGAACCATGTGTCCAAAAGATATAAATATTCTCAAAAGACCAGTTGTTAAATATCAAGTCCTACATTATTCAAGAAAAAAGGTAGGAAAAAAGGCATTAATTACCATGAACTTTTTGCTCTTTTGCTCTTTAACTCAGTCTGCTCATTTCTCCAGAGGTGAGAGAAAGAGAAAGAACAAGAGGACGAAGAGATTGAGACAGAGACAGGGATGTGGCATTGCTAAAGTTCTGCATGTTTAAAGGGTGACATAGAAAAAAATAATCCCCATATATTTATAGTGTTGTTTATAGCATGTCTTTTTCCTGCCTCTTTCTTTTGCTCATTCTATCTCGCTGTCTTTCTCTTGCTCTCCCGCTCTCTTCAGTTTCAGACAGCTGAAGTGGACCTTGATTGAAATTGTGTTGCAGAGAAATGTCTCGCATTGGCTGGCTTTCTAACTTGGCTGCTTATCGATCGACCTTTAATCAATCTCATTATTTATTTTCATTTGGCTGGCACACAGCTCGGCTGCACTCACACGTCTCCATGTCTTGTCCACAATGAAAGAGCAAGAGACACTGCTTTGGGTTTAATGCCTTGCACTTTTAGAGCTTGTTCCTGTGCAGATTGAATACAAATTGTATTTTATTCATCAAAGTAGCATACAGTCGTCCTATATGGTAAAAGCATATTCTGGTCGGAGTGTGTGCAAATGTGCCTGGAATGCCGGAAAGAAATTCTTGATCATTAGTTAAATATTATATTGTATTATTAATAATTATAGGAAGTATCAAAAGTGTAGTAAAAGAGCGGTCATGTCACAGAAGTAAATACTTGAGAAACCATTAAAAAAAATCATTTTACAATTTTGTACCATCTGTTCCAACTGCAACATTGCAAATCCGGTAGCTCTTTTAATTTTTTATTATTTTTTTATGTCTATGATTTTGTAAAATATTATTATATTATACAGTTGCATTGTATGAAACAGGATGGAACAACACCACTATTATCAGCGCTTCTTCCATCTTGGAGTTCACGCTGCGATGTCTCGATATTTTACCCGTCACACATCTTCACGTGATGTAAATTAGCAAAACAGAGTTTACCAAACTTTAGAACATGCTTGCGCTTTTAATCTCCAGTAACCAAAGATTGGCACTGGATAACTCCTTGAAGGTAAAAGCTCGAACAACAACTTTAACTATAAAAAAAAAAGAAAAAGAAAACTTCCTCTACTGCCTATTTCTCAGCAAACTTGGGCAAAGCACTTCTAACCCTGTGTTCAACAAGCACCAAAGTGATACGAGGCTTCTTTTCGGCCATTGGTACAAATGAAAGCAAATTTCAAACTGGTTCATACATTTAAGTATGTTACATGATATTGATCACTTACACCTGATTTCAATTCACATTAGATTTATCTTCACTTCTGTATAATCTCAGTTTGCATCAGACTGTTTGCCTCATATTTATCATCCAATGATTTTCGGTTTATAATTAAGAAGTTGTGTTTCTCTTTGTATATTTGCACTTAGAGTTAATTATACTAACTAATTAAACCCTATCCAGGAGGACCTGCTCTCCTTCAGGGCCCTACAGCAGGAGTTTGATCATGCTGGGATTTGAACTTATGACTTATATATATAGCTTCATGTAGATGTAGAGAAAAATCAGTTTTTTGAGTTTTGCAAACAAATGTTTACTAAATTATGTAAAATAGTTGTATGTGATCCAGGCTGTGCATTTCACACCTAGGCTTTTAGTGGTGTCCTACCTAAATCAATCCACCTCTTAATACAATCATTATAATGCTACGGATATATATAAACCATCAAAATTATACAGAAACACAGTACAATGGAGTGCTGCATCACAGAAAGGTATCTCATTCAGTTAGAATTAATGGCATTACTAAAACAAAATACCCAATAAACAATTTTGAAAATCTCCTTTCACAGCTGCACCACCTGCATACATCATCTCTAGCAGCAACATCAATATTAACCTTATAGAATGATCACAGTTTTTCCATGCATTTTTGTGCTTTTTTAGTGCTTTAAGGAAAAAGATTAAAAACTGTTTTTTTTTTACTGTTTTGGACAACCTTTCCTCATAATGTCCAGTTTTTCTTGAACGCTTTTTCATAGTTTTTTTCATGGGTTATTTATAGGTTTTCATGAGTTAATTAATAATCATCCAGGTTCCTCCTGGGAGCCCTGTTTATTCCACTACTGTAGGGTTACACCTTTCTCCTTAGACAAAACCGAAAAAGTTAAGCTCTCTGAACCCTGCAGAGAAACCAGACTCAAGACCTATCATGCTCTGGCTCACAGCAGATAGTTGGATTTGATGGCAGCAGTATGGTGGCAGCAGGAAGGTGAATCATCCTTCTATGGGTGATACCAACTAGTGGGATTCTGATGGCATCTGATGAATCATGCATGCAAATATATCCACAATGAAGAAACAGAAACAACAGCAGCCAAAGTAGACCTTTGGGATCTTGTACTAGTGTCATCTGAGGGAGGCTGAGATACAGCACAGCTGGAGAAGTGTACCAAGATCATAAGGCATCACACCGGGTCAGCAGGAGTAAGCATACTTGTCTAGCATAACTAAAAACAGCAAGACTATAAAGGAGAGCCAGAAGGCTCCACAGGTATGAGGGGACTCTAATATTCTGGCATTGGCATCCCCAGTCATAACCATGAACATCCAAATTTTCACCTCGTCCTCCCAAAAGGAAAGCAATAGCAAACATTCTGAATAAATACATAGGTTTATTAGATTGACACCGAGCTAGAAATATGGATAGGTACTATATGTTTTGCTACTCTTATTGTGAGCACTAATAGATAGCCAGCCATATTTGTTTAACAATGCTATTAGTCAGTTGTTAGTGTGCCCCAGTGAAAAGTCACTTGTTGGTAGATCGGTTCTTTGTTAGCACAATAACACAAGCTAGCAAGCAGTACTGAAAAGTTACACCATGTTTTGATAAAATTTTACCCTCCTACACAAGTATAATGAGCAGCATTGTGATAATTCATAACAATGCTATGTTTAGAAATGTGGGTTCCATCTAGCACCATTTGATGAGTCATTTCAGATGGAACAAAGTGGATTATTGCGAAAGAACAAACTCAATATGCTAAATCTATTCTAGAAATGTAGGTTTATTAGAATTGTGCTGAAACCAGTCAAGTCTTAAATTGTTCACAATTAAACATAAATTTGGCACATAACACATTTTGTCTTTGACTTAGCAAGCTAACGAGTTTTCCGGATGTTTTGCAAATGAGAGGAGAAAAGATGGTGGAAAAGATGTGAGGGTGATGAGATCAAAGAGAGAGAGAGAGAGAGAGAGAGAGAGACAGAGACAGAGACGGACAGGGACAGACAAAGTAAGAAAGCTAGAAAGAAACAGAAGATTTTATTCAGAGAATGCCTCAAACTGGTTTCAAAGGAAGAGAGAGAGAGAGAGAGAGAGAGAGAGAGAAAGTGAAAGAGAGAGAGAGAGAGAGAAAAAAAAACAAGAAAGCTAGACAAAAATAGAAAATCCTATTCAGAGAATGGCTCCAACTTGTTTCAGAGAAAGACAGAGAGAGAGAGAGAGAATGAGAAAGAGAAGACATTTAATTAAATTAATTCTCATAATAATCAACTTCCTTACAAAGCTGTTACTAACTGTAACTACTGGATGGTTTCATAGGAACAAAATAAAAACAAAAAACAGGAAAAATATATACTTTTTCTTTTCTGAACATATTTATTACTGAACTTGAGTCCAGAGTACAAGGGTTGATTCTGAGTCACACTGTGTGCCATGGTGTACAGGTTCTTTTTCATACACCTGCACAGTGTTCCAGGTCATTAATTTCCTAAAACCATGTCAGGAAGTTGACTGGCTATTGTATGCCTATGGATTCTATGCCTAAACAGCTGAACAAATAGATCAAATATACCCTGACATTGATCTTCTCACATACAATACATGAGATTTCTTTTTTGGATATGAATAAGTACTGCCTGGGTGTTTATCACATGTATGGACATCATAATGGGATTTATTTAGAAAAAAAACTACATTTTGACCCACATTACAAGTAACTTGATTTCCTGTGACAATAATGCAGAAATGTCAATAAACATATTGAATAAAACCCATAACCACTGATACTGTGTGTTAGAAAAATTTGTGTTACGTAAATGAAATATACAGCAATACTGTTATAGGAAGAAATCAAATCAACAATAACGATGACAAAAGATGTGATTTTCATGAAAAATTCCTATACAGCTATGAAACAGATTCTGTCTCAAATGAAACAGCAAATTCTCGAACAACATGGATCAGTCCCTGTGGCGCATCTATGCATATCTATGGATATGTATGCATGGCAACAGTTGCCCTGAGATACAGGAGCTAATAATAAACCTGCAAGAAACCCATTCACAAAAAAACTTTAATGACTTAAGTGTCACTTCATATATCACCTGACCACCCAACTCCAAAAAAAAAAGAAAATTCTACATAAGAGTTGCTTTATGAAACAATAAAGGTGGATGAATTAATCAACTCGCTCAAAAAGTCGCATTTTTAATGAACATCTTCAATCATCTGGGTTACTACAGGCAGTGATCTGAGGCTGAGATGAAAGGGCTCATAAATATGCATGGTTTTTGAGAGAAGAATATCTATGTTTTCTTCCTCAGGTGAAAAACTGCTTTTATTTGCTTCCTCCCTTCTGTCTCTATGCAGCATTTCTTCTTCTGTAGCATCACGATAAAACTCATTCTATTGCTTTGAAAACTAGAGTGCACACTGGCAAGCCTGACTGATATAATCTCCAGGAAAAAAACTACATTTTTCAAGGCTTTGCAAAACATTCTAATAATATCATACTGAGTGGATTAACCTCAATTCCAAACACCAGCTTTCAGAATAGTCTATTGATGTATTCCTATTGTTAGAATGCACTATATAAGCAAACATTTTTGGACACCTGTTTTTTCCAGCCATATTTGGTAGCATTAAACTTTCCCCTCACTTCGCCACCTCTTGCTCATCTGGGATAAATGCACACCATTCACCTTGACTGTTGATTTCTGTAAAGCTGCTTTAAGACAATGTCTGTTGTGAAAAGCGCTATAAAAATAAACTTGACTTGACTTGACTTGACTTCAACTAGGAGACCCAAACCTTTTCCAACATGACAATAAACCTGTGCAGAAAGCCAGCTCCAATAAGAAATGGTCTTAGGGCTTGCAGTGAGAGATCTTAAGTGGACTGCTATAGAGCTCTGACCTCAACCCTTCAATTCAACACCTTTGGGATGAATTGAAACAGTGACTGAACTCTAGGCCTCCTCACTGCACCTACATCAGTATCTGACTTTACTGACAACCTTGTGGCTAAATGGGCACAAATTTCAACAAAATGCCAACAGTTCTCTTCCAATATTACTCAAATGAGCAATTCTCTTACTAATTTGAACATTGCTTTTCTAACTATTTTCCATGCCAACAGTTTTTAGATTGATGCATTCTTAGTTTGTGACCTAATAAACCAGTATCAGAAAGTATATATTGATAGTAATATAATACTAACAATTGATACAACTTTAAATTGTAATTTGCTCATTAATATTTTACCCATTCATTACTTGTATTATTTTTTATGATTCAATAGTGTTTTTACAATCTCTGTATCAGCCACATAAAAAAACCTTAGAAAGTGTCCAGTCCACTGTGGATGAGTTTCAGACCACTTTACGGGCCATACAAAAGATGATTACATTCGGTACAGCATGCTTTCCAGGAGTGAATCCTTTGAAAAAGACACTGTAGACATGTGGGACAAACAGTGTTACATCATAACTGCGCCATTACTCGGGTGGATTTCTGACACAGCAGGTACACAGCCTGCTGCATTAACATGTTGGCACAGAAAAACAGTTCATTTCAGAGTCTGCATGAAGGCATTGGAAGTTTCCCATAACCGAAGTATAAAACTAGTTTTTTTTTAGCTGCAAAGGTGTTATGATTCGCATTCTGCAAACAGCTCAGAGCTCATAAAAAAGCCTGCTCAGTGTGTGCACTAATGAGCTACAACCCCTTCGAATACATTGTGTTGACAATATGACTCAGCAAACAGCAAAGGAACAAACAAGCAGCAAATAAAACTCTGACACTATCAGGGACTCTCTAACGATCGCTCTCACCTGGTCCTATTTAGGGACTGGCTCTCATTCTCGCTAGTGAATGCCTTCCCACTCTCTACAGTGTGGGATCATTAGCACTAATATGTAGTGCACTAATATAGACCACATTAGAGCAAAGAGCTTTCAAGCTGACCCTCAGGGAGGTAGAGGTTACAGTTCAGGTTACCAGCTTCGCATTGTAATTAGTGGAACGTTCTATTACACCTGGTGCATCCTGTTGCCTGTATTTTGCCCTACACAAGAGCAGGAGACTGAAAACCTTGTGAGTCAGGTATTTAAGAATGCTTTAATTATAACCCAGGGTTTCCCAATGTAGGATTCAAATGCACCTGTAGGGTCAACTGATTTACATTATTACATTTTTTTTAATTGCCCTGGCAGTCACAGTCAAACAAGCTACTTTTCAGATTCAATGTTTTAGTCGTGGACATTAGTTCAGCAATAAAAAACACAAATTTCTCTATACATCTATTGCTATGAGTTTCTCTGTAACATCAAGTGACCCAAGTGGAAAGGTTCAGTAGAACAAACAAAAATATGTGAAAAAAAAAATCCTGAATTTGGATTTGTGTGAGGGTAAAAAGAAGAATAGCATACATAGATATTTCTTTGAAAGTCAGTGAAATTATAAAAATCCTGTAAACATTATGCTGTTTTTTGGTCTGTAATAATATTATAGAAATAAAACACTTGCCACTTGCACATGTATGATATTCGGGGCTTAGGTCTGCAGAAAAAGTATAAAAGTTAGTAAAGTGATTTGGCCAAAATAATCATAAAAAAAACCCTTGAACCATTGAATTACAATTGAAATATTTCACACTGTTTCAGTATTCTGCCACTACTTCCTGTTTCCTCCACTGTAGGATGATTGTCATTGCATGTATATACTGTAGTATACTAATAGAAGGGACAAAGATATCATTATATTCATTTCTGGATTGGCTTTACTACAGTGTGTTTATTATTCTGTTATATAAACATAAATGTCTTACCATAATTAGTCCAGTGAGGACGTGTCCCAAACCACAGACTCTGTTCTCTATACAGGCCACATAAACATCATCACAGATGATTCATTATTATCAGTCAACTAGTGACAAGACCCAAACCACACACACACATCACTAAACGCTGACACACACTGCTCTCTGTCATCTGTCCACTATGTATCCACACACCCTTTCCACACACTCTATTTGCCATATATGCCACATTGAGCATTCTTAATGTATTACTTCTCTGTGGATATCTATCAAATAACACTGTACCAAATACAGATTTTCTTAAATGTCCATCCAGTGTGGACATGTCCCAAACCACATACCCTATGCACAATATGGGACAAATTAGAAGATCATCGCAGTGGATGTGTCCCAAATGACACCACCTATTTACTAAATGTAATAAGTCGCTCACCTTATTATTAGTCCGATTAGTATGTATCCCAAATCCTACAGCTTTTCTTACTACCAAGACAATATATATACATCATGAATATCTCTGCTCATTGTGGATGTGTCCCAAACCACAGACCTACACACTACACAGGCCAAATAAACATCAGTGTTGGTATCTCTCTTCACCATAGATGTGTCCCAAACTGCACGACCTATAGACTACAGTTCACAGACCAAATACAGTCCCTATTAAATGTCTTCCACTGTGAACGTGTCCTAAATCCTGAAGCCAATTAACAACATATAGTAGGTGATATAAGCACAACTTCCCATATATTTCACACACATCAGTTCAGTAGGAATATGACCCAAACAACACAGCCTATTCACTCTACATAATAATGCCCTTCTCCACTGTATGTCCACTGTGGATGTGTCCTAAAACTAAAAAGCCTATTCACTATATACAATAGGTGATATACACACCATTTATCACAGCATTATTAGTCCAGTAAGGGTGTGTTCTAAAACTTAAAGATTCTTTGTTTCATAGAAACATAAACACCGCATAAACACCATTGCAAATATTTCACTCAACTGTGGATGTATATAGTTATACATCCACTATAACTATATAAGTTTAAGTAAAGCTCCTTTTAAATGTCTTCCACTGTGGATGTGTCCCAAATTACACAATATACAGTAGGTGATATAAGCACAATCTGTCCTACGGTATATTTCACCAAAATCAGAGCACCACAGAGCAAAATCACAGCACCTATTCACAGTATAGGCCACATAAACCCAATCATAAATATCCCAGTCCACTTGTGAAGCATCTCAAATTACACAAGTTGGTCAATGTATACTGTATGTTCATAAAACACCATTTCAAACATTAATCTTCAACTGCCACTGCATCCGATACTACTTACTCTACATACTCTTTATAAACCAAGTATACCCCTGATTACAGAAAATATATCAGTCCACTGTGGAAGTGTCCCAAATGCATGCTCAGTGGTAAAACCCAACAGGAATGGCAAGTTATCTTTGCTCTTTAATGCATTTAATCTGTCCTGCTGTCACCAGCGACTCTGCACTGAAGTGCACCTATCTGTGTATTAGCAATTAGAGGCACTGAGGAAAAATCTGCTCATCAGGGAAGTGAAATTCAAGTAGAAGAGCTTTTCACACTTCACAACAATCACATCTGCTCACATTCCATGCTGATATCAGTAAAAATGTCTCTTTTAACCGCTGCAAAAAATTAGCGCTCAGCAGCTGGCTGCTGTTTATTTTCAGACTAATCTTTTCATAATCTGCTCAATTTGAAATAGAATCATTCCACTGGCACACCTACTGTAGATCGATATACCGTATAAAACACATCCGTCAAGGTCAATCTCGAAGGCATTTTTTATTTGATCGTTCAAGGCGTATAATCTGTTAAATGGAGGAATGTTTGAATCTGTTATATTTTTTTATGGCTGGAATTTTTGCTTTTGAGTCGCATTCATAATTTAAAGATTCTACATCGTGCAAAGGTGTTTCAAGACTATAAAAAAGGGCATCGACCTTGAGAAAATGGAATTGATAAAAATGGTTTGAGTATTGTTTGAATATAATTAGTCAGCAATTATAATTAATGAACAATTATAGACACGTTCTTTGAGAACTGATTACCACAGATGCTAAAAGCAAATCAGGACACACAAACCCCGCATTTAAATATTATTTCATCTCCTTACTTTACATCTTATGGCATTCAGGCAATTATCCTATGTAAACAACCAGCAACTCAATCCTGAACTGCATATCAGTAGGCTACAAGCCTTGCTCTCAGCTCTATGCTCCTGCAGGCTTCATTCTCAAATGCATAATAAAACTGCTACATGCTCTATCATAACCTGTATATCAGTACTTCTACAGGCTTTTTTCAAAACCAGATATTAGTACTTCTACAGGTTTGACCTGAACCCTATATTGGTAATCTTTCAAGCTTTGTCCAAAACCACACTTTAGTATCCCTCCAGGCCTCGTCCTAAACAACATATTAATATTTATACAGGTATGGTATCCTAAATAATATAATAGTGTTCTTGCAGGCTTTGTCCTAAATCGTATATTTGTACTTCTATAGGATTTGTCATAAACCACATATTAGTATTCTTACAGGCCTTGTCCTAAACCACATATTAGAACTCCTAAAGGCTTTGTCCAAAACTAGATAATAATATTTCTATAGGTTTTTCCTAAACCATATATTACTACTACAGGATTTGTCCTAAATCACATATTAGTACTCCTACAGACTTTGTCCTAAACCATGTATTAATACACCTACTGGCTTTTACCTTAACCACACATTAGTAAATTGTATGTTTGTACAGGCTTTTTCATTTGTATTTACTACTCTTTGAGTCTTATATTAATGCTACACTTGCATTACAGCTGCTAGTTTGCTATTTTGGGGCACACAGCTTTGTAATAAGCAAACTCTCTTTCGCATAGCAGACACAAAAATAAACACAGAAAAAACTGATGAAAACAGTTCTGAAATCGGCCCCATTTTCTACAAAGCCTACGGCTTGTGTTCCCTAAATCCATCCGGGTTTTTTTTTTCCAACAATCCACTACAGCACTGAGAACTCAGATCTGTACAACTGCAAGGGAAGGGCTAACTGGTGTAGCTAAACATTGATTAGGCATATTTCTGTTGAGGTCTGGACCAGGGAATGGCAGTTTTTACAGATAACTGCTTAGACTTGGAGAATGGCTACCAAGGTAGCAAAAGTCATTTAGAGCCAATTATCACTCGGGATTTTTCGCTACAGCTCAGTTCTACTTAATAAAGTAGTATGTTTTGATCTAAAACAGAACTTTAGCATTGTATAAAGGTGGGTATTCCCTGAGCATTAGGGACCATAAAGCATGATACACCGTGGAGTCAGTACAGTTACATCATTATGTGACCCCAATGTTTGCACTAATGGATTTCCTGTAGATGATTAGTTGCTGTGCTCGAAGTGTGCTGTCGCTCCTCGTTGCTATGGTAATGGTGTAAACAAATACCGCTCATGACATTTCATAATTGAAAAATTTGTAGCATTGAAAAGGAGGGTTAAGAGTGCTGGGATTAGAGTGTATGTAGTGCTTTCTAATATTTTGTATTCTGGAAATATATTGGAGAATTTGAAAATGACTGCAGTCTAAATTGTCACTACATTTCACAAAAAATGTTTTACTTCAAACACAACCAGATAATTGTATGTTTTTGTACACTGGAAATTGCAAATGTTATTAAATTCCAACTACCACACCCAAATCAATAGGCACATTCTCTTTAAAAAAAAAAAATATAATAATAATTGTCCAATTTTTCTTTATCTGCTGTGCAAATTTAAAGATGATAAAACATAAAAAAAATGGATGGAAGCACACACCATGAGAGGACGTTTACAGAGGCTGTATTTTCATATTTATTTGTCCTTTTATCTTTCGTTCGTACTGTGCTACATTATTTTCTGAGAGAGGAGATTTTTCTGGCCGGAGGATCTGCTGGCTGCTCCACTCCCACACCCAGCCTTTTCATTTGCATGCTTTCTCCACATTAAGGGCTCTAATTAAATATTCATTCTGCAAAAACCCACGGTTACATAACGAAGACATGTGCAGTTTCAGAGAGGATGAGAGAGAGAGAGAGAGAGAGAGAGAGAGAGACACACAGAAAGAGAAAAAGAAAGGAAGAGGGAGACAGAAAACAAGTGCACATTAGAATTATACTAAACAATCTACATGGCTCTTGAACACTAGATGCTAAAATATGTTTTTTCAGTGTTGAAATCGTTTCAGTGTAAACTGCTTTTCCAATTTATAATAATAATAATAAAAATAATATTATTATATTAATAAAAATAAAATAATAGTATTACTACTATTATTATTATTATTATTATTATTATTCTTATTATTATTATTATAAACATAAATTTAGCCTTGTAAAAATTGAAAGAAATTTTTTGTATATTGTTTTATATTTATATATATTGTATATTTTTGTAACCACAAAGGACGACACAATGATATTAGGCCAAATATGTTACCAGCATAAAAAAAATAAATTTCAAAAACATTAAATTATGCATGATTTTTCTTGGCAAGCACATCGGTGCAGTGGGTGGTGTTGCAACCTTACTGCTCCAGGTCAACCAATCTGATCATGCATGTTAAACTGGCCCTAGGTGACAATGTGTGTGTGTGTGTGTGTGTGTGTGTGTGTGTGTGTGTGTGTGTGTGTGTGTGTGTGTGTGTGTGTGTGGAATAGGCTGCATTATTAAAAAATAAATAAAAATCAAAGATATATTCCTACCTCTATTTCAATTGAGCATGGATACTCTCTGGATCCACCACGATAAAGTGTTTATAAAGATAAATGAATGAATAGATGTTTTGGTCAAACTGATTGAACTTCCAAAGCGATCACCTCTCTGTTGGAGTCCGTTCAGCTCTGAATGCTTGAATAATGCATAATGGCGATCCATATCCAGTGCGTGCACTTAGTATTTCCATTAAACAAAACCACCGTGCGTGAAATGTAATAGACAATAAGACAGACCATCTAACTCTTAAATGCACCAAATTGATGATGGAAGGAAACAGTCCGCTTTGTCACTCATAACTATCGTCTCTAGTGTCTATTCCAGGTTCTTCTGAGAAACAGAGACATTTGAATAAGTACTAAGGTTCACTTGCTAATAACAGTAACCCCTAATTAGAAAGCTTGTGCCATCATCACATCTAGAATAATAATGGGATCATTCAATAAGTGACTAATTGAAAATCTACGGTTTGTTTCCTTTCGTTTAAGGCCACGACAGTAACGCGATACGATTTAAGTACACACTTTAATTTCCTCCATTTAGCAAGCACTGTAATGTTATTAGAAATCCTTGATGCATCCAGAGGGTAGTAATTATCTTACATTTACAGCAAATCTCTGCAGAACACGATTAAAAACGTGCACGGGGGCCCCAATTGGAGGTGGAAAAAAAATAGAAAATTGGAGTTTCCATGATTTCTTCCTGATTTATAATCATTAAGTAAAAAAATTTGATTTCCGAGAGCATCCGCCCAATCGTCCTGTGATCGCTTAGTCTCCCTGTTTTCTCAGAATAAACAATCAGGTTTATCTTCATTTTTGTCTTTGAAAATGCAACTTTTTTTACTTTTCTTCCTTTTTTTTTCTTCTTGCTTTTGTGTAAAGTGTATATACTTAAAAGTGTAAATGATGCACGTGTAAAGAATGATGAGAGTGGTAGAGGGCATGATGAAGGACGGCATAGCTGCCACTTTAGACACTTCACACTCTCGCACGTTAAAAACTCACTTTATTTTATCGCCAAATGGCTGCAGTGCAACCAGCGTAACAGCAAGTCACCTATGTGGTGTGATGGTACATTAATTTGATATATTATATGGACAAAAGTTTAGGGACACCTGAGGGTGCCATTCATATGCGATTTTTGAACATCTCAGTCCACATTTAGTCCCTATTTGCTGTTATAGTAAACTCTATTCTTCTAGGAAGATGTTCTACTAGAATTTGGAGTGTGCTTGTGGAGATTTGTGCTCATTTAGACAGAAGGGCATTATTAAAGTCAGGAAATGATGTAGGTGAGGTGAGGAGACATGGGGTGCAGTCAGTGTACCAATTCAGGTATTCAAAAGGGTTGAGTTCTATAGAAGGTCACTCAATATCTTTCACTGCAACCCATGCAATCAAAATCTTCATGGAGCTGACTTTGTACATTGGCATTGTCATGCTGAAACAGATTTGGCTCTCTTTGTTCAAGATACAGCTGTGTGCTCCAACTTTGTGATAAAATCACAATGACATTTAAATATCCAATCATAAGTCTCTGTTAGCTCAGGTGTGCAGAAAAAGGTAGATAGCACTTTCCTTTGGGAAACACTGTTATGCTGCATTGTGATGAACAGCAAGTCAAAAAGAAGAAGAGGCTCCTTTATCCTCTTACCTTTGCGGAAACTTTATTTGATAAGGAAGAGCTTGCTGGTGGGTGGTGGAAATTATCTATGCAGGCAGTTCTTAAATAAAAAAGAGACTCTTTCCAGGAGTGGCATTACACCAGAAACAAGTAAAATCTCTCTCTACAGTAAATAATACAATTTTTACCACAGGTCAATACAAATTAGATATAAAATACGGGATTATGTCTATTTGTCAGTTTACAGAGGGTCAAATACAAAGTAATCTTTCCAGTTAAGGGAGTGCACAGTCTGACAAGGCAAGACAAAAATCCCAGAAGATGGTACAATGCTAAAAATTGCATTACTCCATCTTCACTAATGTCAAACTAATCCAGTCTGAATAGTTCACATTTAGGAAAATCATGCCTACCATTCATCCTGGCATTGTTATGTTTTCTCAATGCTTGACTTTCATAAAATGTAAGTGTTCATCTTTATTTTGCCTCACCCTCCTCACACTACTCCACTTCCTGTCACTGTAAATTGCAACTTTCATTGATTTATTTCATTTTATTGTTTTTTTTTTCAATTGCAACACAGTCTTGCGGGGTTTATAACCTACTGAATGCTGTTGATGCTGTTAAAAAAAAAGCAGTTTTCGAGCAGTTTTCCATACATTGTATCGTTATGCAGCTTTTAATGTCATCCTATTAGTAAACAGGAAACTGGAGGCAGACACCAGGACCATGCCGGGGCTTTATCATATTGTTACACACCTGGTCTTGCAATATTAATTTGACATCAAAACTGAGAAATGAGCTCGGGCTAAACAGTCATCTTTTTTTAGTAACTTTCATTTCCCGGTTTCATTCATCAAAACGGACAGCTCATGATTAATAGATATTTCATGTAAGAGCATATGTGGGGTTTTTTTCCCTCTTCTTTCCAAGGTGTTTGACACACAAGAGGACACAACATACTTATTTTAACCCCTTCCTGTTCGGTTTGATTTTAATCTAAAAGTAAGAAACTGATATAAGAAATTATGACGGAAAAGAATGACAAATTTTATTTTAATCCTCAGTTTAGAAGAAAAAAATAAAGAAATAATAAGTGATGTCTCTTCACTTCCGTCACACTGTACTGCACATGAATAAAGTGTAAGATGCTTTTTTCTTCATCATTTTCGTCTAGCTTTTATTTACTTTCCAGCTCTTTGAAACTTGGTACTGTTTTAGTTGACTAAAAATACAGTTTTTAGACGGAAGGCCAAAAATATGCGTTTTCAAATGAAAAAATATTAATGTGGACATGGCCTTCGTCACTTTCTTGTTCATCCCTGCTGCAATGTTCTTCGAGGTTCTGGAATGTTGTTTCTAGATTTTACAGCAAATAAGTCTGTAACATTCATTCAAAAAATCTTAAATGTATTATAATGTTGAGTGTTCATCTGAATTTCCCTCCGTTTTATGGTGTTTTAATGAAAAAATTTATTATCTACAAAAAGAATAGGTGTTCTGTATCCTGCATCTTCTTTATGTAGTTCTGAAAAGAGTGGGAAAAAAAGACTGCAATGTTTATCTCTATTATCATTTGTCTCTAACTACTACAGACAAGTAACTGTTACTTCTTCTTTTTTTTTTTGCAAGATTCAGTACTTTTTTTTTTTAATCATTTGACATGACAAAAATGATGAATAATAATTTGTACTTCTTGTCAAACACGTACTTCAGCAGTAGGACAGAAGTATCAACAAATCTACTGAAGTCAAATAGTAAAATATGATATTGCTGTTTCCACTGCAAAAGAAATCATTTTTATATAGCGTGTGGACAGGTGAGAGTGTGAATGAGTGATGGAGGTGGACTGAGTGTCAGACACTCAAATCGCTCGTGATACCAGCACGAAAAAGCAACGGCTGCCAAGTTCATTGTGACCTTTTGTAAGAGCGTTCAGAGAGAGAAAAAGATAAGAAGAAAAGTCAATAAGAAGGCAACCGCTGGCAACGAGCCCTTTTAAAATAAATAGAGCCAAGGACTATTTAGATGTAGTTGTGTTTCTTCTTGATACACTTCTGGGGTGCAGTAACTGCTTTGAGACAATGACGCAGTGTTTGAACTGCCCACATTTAGCAAAAAAAAACGTGAGAATAATACTACACTGCACATGCAAATGAAGAACTGAAGAACAAAATGTCATGAACGAATCATTTAGGTTGTAAAATGAGTCGTTACGCCTGTGAAGGTTGTTCGAGCAGCTCAATTATGTGAGGCTGTATGGGGTGTTCTGTAATTTCCATTTAGTGTAAAACATTTATCAGTTCACACATCAAGATCCTATATATATATATATATATATATATATATATATATATATATATATATATATATATATATATATATATAGTTCTGTCATTTACATTTTTGGGAAGGTAAAGCAGACATATATAAACAGGGGGCAGAGGCTGATGCCATTACTTTTGCCACGGATCTACCATGGATAAGGTTACTGTCTGTGTGGAGTTTTGTATGATTTCACTACATTATTTGCCGTTACTTTGCGTCAGGTTGGTTGGATACTTAAAACTGATATTTTTGGTGTCCCCTCCAGGCTTTATGTTTATGTCGTGCTTTTTGTTACTGGATTCACCTTAACACTGATCATAATAATAATGCAGTTACTGAAGATGAATGAATAAAAAGTTGTTGCACTTCTTACCAGTTAGACCCAATATTTAGAAAACAATACTGCATTACAGGAATTACAGGAATAAGGTAAGACTACAGTTGTTTGAATGCAATCCCTCTAATCCTATCTAAAGCTGATAAATTAATATGCCAGCCTTTGTGATGGCCAATGGAATATTTTAATGGCTAGAAACAGTTCCCTGAAAAAGCCATGTGAATGATTTACACCTCGGTAGCTTCAAAACACCATAAACAGATGGCTTGTGCCTTATAGTCCGTGCCATTGTTTACAGCCTAACTGAAGGTTTGATATCACAACTAATTAATCTTCCACATTAATGTAACCAGAAATGTAAGAAAGGCAAATGAAAGCATTTTGAGAGGACCAAACAGAGAGCGAAGGAAAAGCTGCCAATGAGTCCTCAGCATGTGGGGATTTCTTTCAGACTGTTGGAAATCTAGCCCTGGAGGTTTCTCATGAATCTGCCGAGAGCCACCAAGAGTGTGTAAAGCTTCAAGCCTCAACACTTACCCGACTCTGAAATATAATTAGATTTGTTTAACCAGTGGGTCCCTGCTTACAAGTGTGAAGTCATTCAAGCATGTTGTTCACTGTGTGATAAATCTCACAATCCTGTGTATTAGCTAGTCTGGTGATGTTTTTGTAATTATTTTGATGAGAAACAGCTGGCATAGCCAAAGAATACCCATTCTCCTACTCAGTAACAAATTATTACTTTGTGGGTTTAGAGACTGTTGGCACCATGGTACCGTGTACTGTGTTTAGAAAAGTTTCCTTGTAATTATCTTTGTGTGCCAGCGATCCGCGAGTGAGACGGGCAGACGCCAGAGGAAGGCAGGCCGATCCGCGAGTGGCCACCGACAGACGTCAAGATGGAAAGGCGTCCCGAACCGTGAGTGTGAGTGTGAGCCACGGCATGACGTACTGAAAGGGAAAGCACCAGGGTGAAAACGGAAGTAAATAAAGCAAGCGCTGGTTGTTGAACTTTCTTTCTTCCAGTGCAGAACCAGTGAGTTTGTTACACTTTGTGTCTATCAAAGTGCCGTGTTTTAAGGTATTGATACATGGTAGTAGCAACCCCTAATATTGTAATAGTCCACAATCTAAACAATGTATTCACAATCCATCCACAAATTACATCATTTGATCAAAAACTAAAATGGTACCAAGCTGTAGTTCTCCAGCCTATATGTACTATATGTATGTGGTGAGCCTAAGGGATACAAGAATAGCTCTAGACAAATTATATTCACTAACATAGAACAACTGAGTGAAGCACAGTACAGGTGAACACATTAGGTCAGTAAACCAATGATAACATAGGGGCTGAGACAGAACTAAACCCAAAACTAAAGCACATAAAGACAAAACAAACAATGCCATATGACAAACTCAAAATGAAACAACACAAGAAGAGGATTTTTCTCATAAGCCACACACAGAGAACTAAGAAGCAGCGATTCATCAAAGACTGTGTAAAGACTAAATATCTTCCTATCTGATCTTATTTTGCAACTGATTCTGACCGCATTCTTCACTCTTACTTAATGCAGTATGC
This sequence comes from Silurus meridionalis, assembly GCF_014805685.1. NCBI lineage: Eukaryota > Metazoa > Chordata > Actinopteri > Siluriformes > Siluridae > Silurus > Silurus meridionalis. The sequence goes on along the minus strand of NC_060904.1, from coordinate 5,168,950 downwards.
CCCAATCCCTATTGTTTTCAGCCAACAGGATCTTATCAGCCTATATTAGTAAAGAACGATGAAAGCTGCTGAAACAATAATGGATTCTGACAGCCGGATGTGAGCAAAGGACATTGTGTCCTTTCTCTCTCTTGGAAAATGTCCTTCAATCTGTATTTTTCCTGACGCATGGACATTTCTTTAATGGAATTGTATTGAAACACATAGAAAGGGCTTTAAAAAAAGAAAAAGAAAAAGAATGAGTGGCAGACAATCCGATCCCACTTATCTTTTCCCATAATGCTTTGCTCGATTATCAGTAATGAACAGACAGAGTTCATGTGGCCGTGCCCTGAGATAAGGATGTGCCCTTTTGTGTGTGTGTGCGAATAGAATACCAAACACATGTCAAGAAGAGGAAATACACCAAATCAGGCTTCCGATCTTTAAACCCTCCTGGAGTCTACACTAATTAGGGAAAATTGAAGGGCACTTCTTTAGTGCTCACACCAGTGTAGTTGTAACAAGCTCGGAAATCATAGCAAGATCACATCAAAAAATCAATATTTAGCAATAAACCAATCGAAATTAATTGGAAATATAAAACCTCAAGTTCAATTCATGTTTACAATGTGCACATAAAATGACAGCGTAAATATTTAAAATGATAGCTCCACTGTTTCATTTAGACCGAAGCATACTCAGAATGAATGTGACCTTTTTTAGTACGTCATGTAAAGTCTCTTATAGATGATCTGCTCATATTGTCAGTTTAATTATATTATTATTAATAATTGATACATTATTATTATTCTCCATATAAAACCTATATGCCTTCTTCATAATAGACTAGTAGCTCATTCTTGCATGCCTTTAGGCCAAATAAACATTTAATACAATCGCTCACATCAACCATGGAAACCATGGCAAACATGGAAAAACTGAGGAACTTCAAAGAAAAAAAAACACACATTGACATTGACAGATCTTGCCTAATGGCTCTATGGAAGTCTTGGGATTTTTAACATAGTATTTAAAAAACTAGTTTAGAACCTAATTCACATTTGGGTATGAGTGCTTTTGCCTTTGACTATTGTGTTTCGGTGCCAAGGTTATAATACATAAAAGCATCATAAAACCCTTCACTTACAAAAGGCTGCTGTTACATTTCTAACATTTGTTAGCAAGTGTAAATGAATGATTCTGGCTATTTCTCTCTCTTTTCTATGACAAATACAGATACGTTCATTATATTGGTTATTTTTAGTACCAAGGTATATTGCAATAATAGACTTTCTGATTCATTTATTTAAATTACTGGTCATGAGTCTTACTGTACAGTTTGTATATACAGTATTTATTTTGATGTTGTATTCTAGTGGTGCAGCATTTCACTTGTTTCATCCTGAGCTCCTGAGAGTTTCACATGATCTCTCTGTACACATGTTGTATCTTTTTTTTTCTTCTTTGGTTTTTAATCCTGGGTAATACTAATCAGTTTTCTATAGCCATAGTTTACCTAATATCGATTGCAAAACATTAAAATAAAACATGACATCAGAATTGTAAAAGGTCAAACCTAATAATCTGACTATAAACACTGACACTGAAAGATGTACTAATAAGAAAAACCGCAATGCAGTTACTTTGAGCAGTCACTCCTGTAAATCATTCCAATTTAAAAACTGACTTATATTATCTAATAGCAAAATTACCTTACATTTTGAGAGAATTCACATATTTTGTAAGATGTAAATATAATTTTAACCATGTTAAACACATAATCACTGAAATCTAAACAATAAAAGAACAAGGTATGTGTTTGCAACATTAAATATAACAATTTAACACAGGAGCAATAACTACTGAGATAAAAAGAGCATACAAAAATGCCATAATGTCATTAATTGTAATAGTGTGTAATTGTTTAATAAACAATAAACATTGTCAATATATCATGACAAACATGCAACATTTGTTGCTAGCTTTTACTATCTTTACTTCAATCTGGAAAATAAAATGTTTTATGTTTTTTTAAAAATGGCACATCGCTATTATTATCTAACAACAAATCACACCCACAAGCCTCAAAGATGATGTCAATGCTCTTCTGAAGCAGTAAGGACAAAGTTAAAAAGTTCAGCCAGTCACATGTGAAACTTTTAACACCGCCATTTTTTACTTCACTTTCTTAAGCCCTGAAATCCTCTCTGATCCACTTGTAAAGTTTTAACTGCTGCTCACAGACGTGTCTCCGAAAGGTCAAACCGCTACCAGGGGATGAAACTTGTTTGTCCGTCTTCAGAAATGCGTACCAGCATGAAACATTACAATGACTCCACATCACGGGCTATAAATCATATTACATAGATGATTAGGTGCCTGACAGTAACAAGCTAGAATACAAGTGTGTGTGAACTCCTGTGTTTGATAAAGCACTGCTTCCAGTGTTTTAGTTTCCTGGGCTGTGTTCTAAATACCACCCTCCTCCTTACTGCCTACAGCAGACAATTATGTGCCCAATCTAGCACACTCCTATGGACACAAATTAGACCAGGGAGCTTTATGCTTCAGTCAAAAAAAACTTGGATTATACAAAAAGTCTTCATACAGTATTTCAATCGTTTACTATTTAATAGTTAGATATGTTTAAATGATCTTGACTGCTTATTTAAAAACTACATGGCAGTAGTCAAGCAGTAATTACCTGAATACCTACAGTATATAGACAAAGATTTGTAGACACCTAACCTTTGGGTCATTTGTGCTTTTTGAACATTTTAAATTTAGTCCCCATTTGCTCTTATAATAATCTTCACTCTTCTGGGAAGATGTTTCATTCGAATCTGGAGTGTCCGTGTGGAGATTTGTGCTCATTCACGCTCAAGGACTTTAGTAATCCTGATGTAGGGCGAGGAGGCCTTAAGTGCAGTTTATAAAAGGTGTTTATTCATGTAAACTATATCTTCATGGAATTAGCTTTATGCACACGTGTGGTAACAGTCTGAGGAAAAAAGACACGGCTGGAAAATCAGGTATCCCAATACTTCTGTCATTATAGTTTAAAAATCATACACTTATGTAAGAGGTAACAGTAAGAGCTTTCAGTACTACAGAAATCTGTCTGACTCCAACACAATAAGGTTGTAGCTGCTACCTTAAATGAACTATGTGTAATTTCTGTAAAGCTCATTCACACTGAGCTGTATTCAGACCTTACCTGTAAATAAAGAAAGCTATTTGAGATTTTTCCTACACAAGATAGAGTTTGAAAAAAAAACGTATTTCTTAATCATGTATGAATATGACCTTAGATTTTTAAATCATTTTTCTTTCATGTTACACAATAACAGTTTAATTTAACTGCAACAGCGAATGTTCATCACATTTGTTATTTTTGTTAATTAGTTGAAATTTTTCTGATTTCTATCCATGTCATTGTCATGCTAGCAAGCCGGAAAAGTTGAAGCTAAGAGAGTTAGCCAACGGATTGGGATTGTTGACAAATACAGTCAAATACTCAGCAGGAGTTTTCTAAAATAATATGTAATTCAAGTGTCATGTACGATTAGTTCACTGTGGTTTTGTACCGTCAAAGCAAAATATTACCCTAATTCTGTTTATTTTTTTGCACTAATATTTACACACTGATACATACAGGATAGTGGTTCTGTATAGTCAGGCAGGTTATCATGATTTAATTTGCTATGCATAAGAAAATTGCCTTTTTTTAGGTGATAGTTACTAGAAAATATTACCACAGGAGATGGAGAATTTTTATAAGATGATTTAAGTCACTTTACATAAATAATGTAGCTGTTAATAGGTGATAGCTACGTGTTAAAACAATCACACTAAGTGGGGAATTATCATAGCAAAATGATGATTTGAGTCCTTTGACCAAAAAAAAAAGTATGTTATTAGGTAACCCTAACTACTAGAAAAAATGAAAACAGGTGGCAGGAATTTGTAGCACAGGGGGCAAAGATTGTTAAAATGTAAATTTTTTCCAGTATTGAACTGCTTTTCCAAGTTATAAGCGTGCACAATCTATTTCTAAACAAAGCATCTCATTTATGTTTTATCAGTGGAGCGCATTCAGTCAATCAATCAATCATTCAATCAATCAGTCAATAATTCAGTCAGTCAATTCATTGACTAAAAATGGCTTCTTCATTTAGCAGAAAAATAAAGCATTAAGAAATATTTACCATACCACTGACTGAAGCGCTACAATATACCACCAGCCCTGAATACACTCCACATTAAAGCCAAGAGTGGTTTATTTTTTTTTTAGGCTCACAAATATTTAGTTAAGAATTGAGTCACAACATTGGATTTCTCAGAATCACCAAGAGTCATATACTGAGCTCGAACTGTGTCTTTCTGTCACAGAGGTGATGTTAAGGTCATTTCGAGCTGAAAGGAACAAGAACAAGGGAGATAAAAGTGTTCTTTAGAAAATGGCTGGTGTTTGATAATGCAAATGTGACAGTAACTGTGTCTTATTCTTTTTTTTTCCACTCCTATCTGTGGGAGAGGGCACATATTTCAATATATTTTTTTTTGTATAGCACTTTTAACAATGAACATTGTCTCAAAGCAGTTTTACACAGAAAATGCGCTAATAAAGAATTAATAGAATTGTTCTTTAAAATTGAAAGCTTGTTCCTATCTTCCTTGACCTTTTCTTCCATCAGAAGGGTCCTGATAGCTGAAATTGACCCCATTGACCTGGGGTTGAGGGGGACCATATATTGTTAGGGAAACTTTATCCCTTGCTTAGCATGGTGTTTGAAAGTTTCTGGAACCCTCTGGAATTTTCTAGGTTTGTGGCTATTTATGATCCAAAATATTGTCAGATAAACACACAACACAAGTTCTAAAAGTAGACAAAGTCAACAGAATGAAACAAACGAGACAGAAATATTACCCATGGACATATATTGATTGAGAAAAATGATCCAATACGGTACTGAGACGTTCCTCAGAACAGAACAGTTTCAGCTCTGGGATGTTGGTGAGTTACCTCACATTAACTGCTCGCTTTAGGTCTTTCCACAACAGTTCTTTATGGATTAATTTTTAATCTCATGTTTAATCTGATGTCCATCTCATATTTGCAGCCGATGCGATTTACATCTCGATGGAAATGCAATTTAATGCAATATGATTCAATGGAAAAATGCCTTACTAGGGCAAAAACAAGAAAAAATATTTTTTTTAAATCAGATGTTCTTTTCCTGTTCTGATGCGGCTCTACCTCTGCCATGTAATCAATATTCTTAATGACTCTCCTCAGTCTCCATAGTTTTGTGATTTGTCATATATACGTAGCAGCAGTGGTGATGAGACAACGCACTTGAGAAAGTTAAGCGAGGAGAAATCTAAATATTAAATATAGGTCACAAATTATTAGTCACTTTCCAAATAATAAAAGTAAAGCACATCTATTATTATTTATATATAAATAAATAGTTTTTTACCAATGCAAATATGTTAAAAACAATGCATTGCAATACAAATGCCAACTTGTACCTGATGCACACTTTCGATGTATTACATTGGCAACTTTTATGCTGATGCACGGATACGAATCTGTGAATATGACCATCCCTGCTGTATATACCTGGTTGTGTAATCATGTGAGCGTTGTGTGCATGAAAAAAGTGATGACTGCACTAACTGCAAAATACGAGGGTGATGTCAGAACAAGAGGAAGGAAGTTTATAATGCATCAAAAATCTTGTTATAAGGGTGTAAGAGGATATGCAGTCTCTGTCTCTCTTTTGCTTTCTCACTCACACACTTATACGGAACAGGCCCCAAATGCACTCATCTCCTAACAGGAAAACAAGAGTCTCTCTTACGCTGTCTTTCTAATAGAGATTTTGACACAAAATTAGAGTTGCTGAAAAAGTGGCATGTGTGTGTGAGTGTGTGGCATGTGTTCTGAGGCAGAGATCATGTGTGAGTAGGTGGGTCATGCTTAACAAAAAAAACAAAACAACAGGTGGAAATCAATCACGCTAAAACACAGTGGATTAAACAGAATAAAAATTGATCAGGGTTGTAAATCTCACATCGGCTCTCATCTAATCAATACACAGCTGCCTGCCCTTTTCTCTTCCTGCTCTCTCTCCCACTAACACACACATATACATGCATATATACATATACATGCATATATACATATACATATACATATACATATACATATACACATATATATATATATATATATATATATATATATATATATATATATATATATATATATATATATATATATATACAGTATACGACCCACCAGGTTTTAATTAACTGCTCACTCCACTGCTGTGATTAGTGATGTTTTAAAGATCAGTAGTCCTCTCGACATCTCACTCGTCCCTGACTTGAATTTGCTGCACTGTGAGTCTCAACCAGTCCGTTTCTTGCTACTGCAAAATGATAGATAGAGCAATTTCCTATTTCGATAAAACGGGTTCAAGTAAGGACTTTTTTTCTCGTCCAGATTATACAATTGAGCATAATAATTTGTATCATGGAAATCAGTAACCGTGCCTTGTTCCATCATGATACTGGTTTATTATTTGGTATCAATATGCAGTTGCAGGAATGTATTCCTTATTCCTCATAACCCAGTAGCTTAGTGGTTAACATGTTGGAATTTTGATAAGAAGTGCATGAGTTCAAATCCCTGCACCACCAAGGTACGACTGCTAAGCCCTTAAACAAGGCCCTTAATACTCAACCGAATGCCGTAAATGTTAATGTCCATTTTCTGAGACTGCAAGTGTTTAGTGTTAAAGTGGTAGCTCAGTGAACAAGATGTTGGATTTTTTATTTAAGGTCATGGGTTCAAATACCAACACCACCAAGCTGCCACTGCTGAGCCCTTGAGCAGGGCCCTTAACCCTCATTTGTTCAGCTGTATAATTGTAAGTTGCTATATTTATATTTAGCATACTTTTTTTTATTATGCAAATGAGCAATATAATCCTTCCATTTATTAGAAACCTGCTGGCACCTTTTTTTGTTGAGTCATGTAGAACCCCAGTTTCGATGAAAAACAAATAAAAGCCAAGTAGAATGTGTTTGGAAAAACTGTTTAAAACATGGACATCATTAAGAATAAAGTCTCACAAAGTTATAGCTATGGACTATAGATGGAGAGAGGTACAGTAAGGTATGTAGCAAATAACTCACAAAAATGTAATGGCCCAAGAACTGAGTCTTGAGGATCCCCTTGTGAATTGATATGGTGGAACATCACAATGAGTGAGTGAGATTAAAGGCTTGGGAAGTAAGAAGAACAGCCTTGATATGGTTTTCAGAGAGATGATGAAGGCTGTCAAGTGAAACTTTTGCAACTGAGTGATTGGTGAGAAGTGCAGAGCCAGAATTGTGAAGTTTATTGATAGACTGATACCACTGAGAAGGGAATTACAATAATTCAAGCAGCTAGAGCCAAATACAATGGAAGGGGGATTGAGAAGCAGATAAAACAGACAAGGTTTAAGCTTTGCATGGGTTTTTTTAGAGAAGGGTTTCACTATGAGGGATTACTGAAATGAGTTTGCAGATTAAAAAGGAAAAAGAAATAGACCTGTCATCAGTCTCATTTTTTTATTTGTTTGTTTGGATGGTTGTTGTTGTTTTTTTTTATAAGCAATATTTCTGTCTATTGAACTGAATAAATGTTTGTCATAATTTCTAATAAACTATTTAAAGTCAGACATATCTCAAAGCGAGTATACAAATGACAAAATCATTGGACCAAGAACTGAGCCTTGAGGATTCCCCCCACCCCCATGTGTAACAATGGAAATTGTAAAGCTATAGCCAGATAAAGAGATGAAATTCTTTCTGACTGTCAGATAAGAAGTAATCCAATCCTTTGTGGTGCCGACAATGCTAGGTTTTGTGGATTAGAGTGGAACAATGTGTGAAAAGCTGCGCTCAAGTCTAATAAAACAACAATGTTGAGAATCCCAAAGGGAGTTGAAGTAAATCAGTCATTTAAAAATTTCAACATGGCTGTCTCTGGTGTATGGAATGGCAGCAAACCAGAATAGAAATGGCCAAGAGTCAATGGCAAATGTCAACATAATAAAATTAAAAATAAAATTACAAATTAATGCCACAGGTGGGTCAAAGGTGTGAAATATTTGTCAACATTTTTATTCTAAACCCAAATCCAAACATTACTCTCGTTGGCCAATTTGATATTCAGTACTTCTGCTCATTTGTGTTTAGTCAGACACCTCATTGCATTATGCATGCAAATACAGATTAAGAGTTATCCTTAGCTTCCTGTTCTTGGCAGAGAATACTGGAACCTGATGTGGTCTTCTGCTTTTTTAACCTATCCTTTTTAAGATCTGCATTTTACACATTCAAACATGCTTTTGTGCTCACCATGGTCTTTTGAGAGTGGCCATCCAGAGTTACCACAGCCTTCTTTTCAGCTCAAATCAGTCTGGCTGTTCTTCTCTGACAACAACAAGCCGTTTCCACCCACAGAACTGCCAATCAGTGGATTTTTATTTATTTTTTTGCCCTTCGTTGTAAACTCTAGAGACTGTTGTGTACAAAAATCCTAGGCGATCAGCAGTTTTGCAAACACTCAAACTGTCTCAAAGTATCATGCTGCATTGAGTGACATTAACTGTAGCTGAGCTTAACCTGTATCTGCACTGCAGTATGCTTTGTGCTGTTGCTAGACAGACAACTGCACAATGCTCAATAAAACGTGTTCCTAATAAAGTGTCATATATATGAGTCCACAAACAGCAATGACTATATCATCCTTTTCCTAAGCAAACAATATCGCTCATCATTCCAGGAGCAAACATCCAAAAATAATACATTGTTCCTTTTGTACCTCATATGTACATAAATCTTTCAAGCTAGCAATTAAACAGCTAATTTAAAAACCCTCCCTGACCGTTGTCAGCTGTCCACCTATAGGCCCATATCAAACCAGAATTTTATCATAGCACAGGAGCAGCACTGGTTAAAGTGGTAAATGACCTACTACTGGCTAATGTTTCCTTGCTTATGTTGCTGGAACACAGTTCAGCTTTTTGACCCCACTGATCATACTATTCTCCTTGATTAACTAAACACAATAGGGACTGATTTCTGAATTTTTTATTCTTAATCTATATATTTCTGCTAAGCTGATATTTGGTGTTTTGAATGTCGATTGTTAAAAATGCTGTACAAATGCAATTAATGAAATATTGCTGACACTGACTTCATAAAAAAGCAGCTAAACTGCTTCTTATTCGAAAGCTTATGATTTGCTCAATGATTTTCTTTTGCAATGAGAAAGCTTTATATGACTTTACAGCATTATTCCAAGTGCAACATCACACACTGACAATGACAAATTGACCAAAAATCACTGCAGCATTTTTCTGCATTTTATTATTGTCTGTTATATGACTAATAGACTTGAGAGAAAAAAAAAAATGAACCTGTTTCCCACTTGCCTTATTTTTGTCCACTTCCGTACTGACACACAGACAATCTTGTATTCAATCCACATTATTAGTAAGTGCTATGCTGCTGAGGATCCTGTGTTTTGTTCCCAACAGCTTGCTCATTGTTGACATCACATGACGCATCGTCATACAGCAGTGCTGGTCTTGACATGCAGTCTGTCATGCATTAGCTGTATCATTTTTAAATTATATGTGCTTTTTTTGGGGGGGGGCTAACGCAAAACTATCCTGTTTGAGGGGCCTTAAATTCTATATAGTCAGTGAGCTCAAAACTATATAATTATAGAACAGTGTAGTTAAAATTTAAGCAACTCAACATCCTTGGGGATGAATTTGTACTATAATTAATATAAACAGTCTACGATAATGGCTTATGACTGCAATTTGCATTAACAGTTCTGCATTTAAGGACCCATCACTGAACAGCACACCTCGACATTGATTGAACTATATTGAATGGAAATTAGGTGCCACCCAGATGAGAATGGGTTCCATAGTGAGTCTGAATCCTCTCAAGTTTCTTCCTCGTACCTTCTAAGGAAGTTTTTCCTTGCCACTGGCTCACTCTTTAGTGATAAACTTATAAGGGTTAAACTTATAGGCACTAAACTTATAGGCACTAACATAAATTCATATTTTATAATCTACTCATCTCTATAAAGCTCCATTGAGACAATGTTCATTGTTAAAAGGATGACACGAATAAAACTGAATTAAATTAAAATTATAAACGGTCAAATCAACTCTGTGGCAGTTTCATTGACATAATAAAGAGTTTACGTGAAGGTTTAATGGCCTTGTAATAAAAATTATTCTGAATGTGAAATTATAAACGGCACACACTAAAAAAAGAATGTGGCATTTGTAAAAAAAAAAAAAAAAATTCTAAAAAGTATATTCTGCAAAGGATTTAAAGTTTGTGTACAGTATGTTCACATATTGTGTGTAATGTTTACACACACACATACATACATACATATATATATATATATATATATATATATATATATATATATATATATATATATATATATATAGTGGTACTTGCCTATCTCCAAGTTTTTATCATACCCCAGGTTTTGATAGAGCTGGGAAGAAAAGCATTTTTCTATTTTCCAAAATGTATTTATCTCAATTAATGCAAGAATGTGGTGAAGGAGCATGCTCTTGGGCCCTTAAGCAAGGCCCTTAATGCTAAATGCCCTTAACCCTCTGTGCTCCAGGGACTCTGTATCATGGTTGACTCTGCGCTCTGACCCCCCTAGCTTCCTAACATTCCTGGGATATGCAAAGGAAGAATTCCACTGTTCTGTAAGATACACGTGACAAGTGAAAAGCGTTGTCATTTTTAGAACAGATCTCTGTGTTACTTAGTTATGAGTTTGCCTTAGCTACTTCCTTTGCCAGGTCACTCTTGTAAAAAAAAAAAAAAATCATTGCGCTCAATGAGACTTCCTGGTAAAATAAAATAAACTATTTAAAAAAGAAACATTTTCCTAGTGTGTGCTAATTTTTGCCTTCTGCTTTACTAAAAACGTTTTGAGTGGTTCATAAACACTGAAAGTGAAAGTGGCTTCTTATATATTGTGTTGTAAACGCCCCACTTCGAACACTAGCGTGTAATAATGCAGAGCGTTGTGTGATTACGTCGTGCATTCTTATTACAATCCTTTCATAATCCGTGGGCTATTTTTTGCTCTTGAGTCACAGCAGCTGACGCATATATTTCAGAGCATAGAGCACACACATAAACGCTCACACACACACACACACACATACACACACACACACACACACACACACACACACACACACACACACCCTGTTTAGCCTCTAGCACTTAATAATAGTAATCAATACTTATAATGATGTATAGTGCCTTTAGATACACTAACAATGAAAAAAATGTCGAGTAAGACATTAATTTGAATAGAGTGAAAACACTCTTTATGAAGACAAATTCCTGTCTCAGATGCATTGTTGGTAAAGTGACTGGACGCACTGAAGGTATTGTTATTAGCAGCCATGTGCTCTTTAATGGAAGTTGGTTAACATTCACAAGCACTGTGACTAGTGAATAATTTAAAGGCTAAAATGATTCAAAAAATTAAAACTTGTAATAGATCAACATCAAAATGCAACCTGCAGGAATAGCATTTTCCCTGGCTTCTTTCAGTCTAATCTAATTTTCTTTATATTCAATTTAAAAATCCTGATAATACATCAATAAGCCTGAGCTAAGAGCTTCCCCTTTTAAGATTGGACGATACCGGATGTTATGTTCTAGTTCATGTTGCATATTGCTTTGACCTATGTCTGATGATCTTTACAGCGCAGTCTATCTGTACCTTGTCCCTGATATGTTTCCAAACCACGATGTCTAGACTCATGTGTTACAATAATGATGCCAGTTTTTTCTTTGATAATCAACCAGGAATCTTTTTTACCCTGCTTTTTTTACTTTGTGGGAAGTGATAACTCAGTGGTAAAGATGTCCCACTGCGGATCAGACATATGTGAGGTCAAATCCCTACATCGCCAACCCGCTGCCAGGCCCCCTAATCAAGGCTCATAGCCCGCAACTGCTTAGTTGTAAAAATGATTTAATTGTACGTCATTCTGTTGAAAAACACCTGCCAAAAAAGCATAAATGTAAATAGTTTCATAAATACTCTTTGGAAATCGATTAACCTGAACGATGAAATTTTATTTTTACTCACAACATACATTATTAATACATGCTTCTTTAGGCTAGCAAAAACACACCACTTATTTGCTGCAGGTGCATTTTGGGTATTCTGGATTTATATGTATTATGAGAAAACAGAACAGGTGTCTTATTAGATAAGAAAAACAATCACAGTGAGTTTACTACAGTGCATCTGTCAGGGAGATGGGACATGGCTACAGGCAGCCCCTCATTAGCTTAAAAGAACTTCCCCATCCTATTTTGTAGATGCATCGTGGGTAATGCGACATGACATCGGCATTGGGTAATGAGTGCCTAATGAGTGCTAGCAGCCCTACCCTTTTTGTGGGTTGATATTGGAGGAAATGTTCTGGCACTGAGCCTCAATAATGGATGCATTAGAAGCACAGCTTGCTGCTGCTTTCAATTCCCAGTTGAGTGATTTTATATGATTTAAAACATATAAAATAACTCAAACATACATAATATGCAATATTATAAATATAATAGATACACATTTCTGTCCAAATAAAATAAAAAAGTTACAAAATAAATTATTGTTATTGTAAGTTGTAAGTTACATAGTAACTTTATTTTTTCACATTATATAGTGACGATTTCTTTTTCTTTGCATGATGCATATATTTGAAATTGAATAAATAAAACATGTTCATAGCAGTTCTTCTCTGAACTGTTACTACAAAGTTGGAGGCACACAATTCCATAGCATTTTCACTTTTCTTGAACTAGGAGATCCAAACCTGTTCCAGCATGACAATGACCTTGTGCACAAAGCCAGCTCCATGAAGATAATTTTACATCAGTTGGCGGAAAAGACCTTGATCAGTCTGCTATTAAGTTGTGACCTCACCCCTAATGAACATTTTTAAAATAAAGTGGAACGTGCAACCCAAGCTACGTGCAACCCAATTCTCCCCACCTACATCACTACCTGATCCAAATGGGTTTAGACCTTATATCTCTACGTACTAACAATACTGCATATGCTGAATATCACACAAATTATGAGCGCATATACCACAAAAATAGCAACAACAGTGAACACGAACACAAATCATGCAAGTACAATGCTATTTCATGCCCTAATAGAGCATTTTCATAAGCACGTCCTCTTTTAACCTCAGCTTTTGTCAATGCAAAATCAAATGCAAAGCACTGTGGGAAATGACAGAGTCAGACAATGTAAGAAAAGGACACAAAGGTAGGATGTGTAAGATTTCTTTTAATCACTTATGGTTATTATAAGAGTATATAAACTGTAGAGATACTACAATTTAACATACACCTCTATAATGATTGGTGATTGCCCTTACATACTACTTAACAGTAAAAACAATAAGCCACATCACTGTAACTACTTACAACCCCAAACACCATCTCTACCACCTTCTCCATTTCCTGCATCCTTGGTGCCAAAAGCTAACTTTTAACAAGCTAGCAAACAAACCTGCTAGCAAAGGAGACAACCAACAACTAGTCTATAAAGCTATAAAGCAGAAAGATTTAGCAAAATAGAGTTTTATATAATACTAAACACTACAAACTCTCCTAAAATTATAATCTTCAAGAAAAATCTTCTTTCTGCTTTATGGCAAATGTATGATAAGAAGCATTGCCTAAACTCTTCTAAAATGACAATAAAGTTACACACTAAGAAGCTGATGGAGTCAAGGCTGTTAAAATTGTCCACACAGTCTGCAGGCACTACCAAAAATGTGTTTAATGCACTATTCACTTAAATTGCGAGTAGTGTGTTCACACAGAGGATGTTAGTGAGATATAGTGCACTATCAATAGCACAATGGCATTGCAATACTTCTGACACTTCCGACGCTCACAGCCTGGGACCATGCCATCAGATGGCAGTGTGGCCTGAAAATTCAAAATGGCCGACACAGAGTGATAAAAACATGAATGAACTCTTTTTGCTTGGTTGATCCACTCTATATCAGTGAAACTGAAAGGATTAGTTATTAGATTAAAAATAATATTTCACTTATTAAATAATCTAGCTAGCATTACAATGAGCGGCTCTGATTGAAGTATATTGTTTTTTTATTTTACAACATGGCTTTAAGAAATATAGGCAAGTTTATTGCAAGAAGTATTAAAAAGTGCCCAGCTAACTAGCTATCTAATAGAATGGATATTAAAAGTATTAAATAAGCTGTCTAACTCTACAATGCCATTTCTATAGGTGTCTTGTAGCTGCTTTATATTAGGGGAACAACACACCAAAAATAACACTATACCCATCAACATAATTATATAAATAGAGTTGCATTCAAGTCAGGAAAAATTCATTACACAGCTTTTCACATTACTGAGAAATGACATGGCACAAATTACCCAGTCCTTTGCTACATCAGTTCACATGCTAATATGTGGAGTTAATGAAGTAAAGAAGCTAATGAAATGTCCATAAATATGTAACCGTGTCACTAGCATGAAAATCCCTCACTCAGCAAATTCAATTATAGGAGCTCTTCCATTTAAATAAAATTAGATAAAAGGTTCGTGTGGTTTTTACAATTGATAAAAGGTTCATACATGTTTCATGCAGCCATGAACTGGGCTAAAAGCATGCATTAAATGTAATGCCCTACAGTAATCTTTCTGCACCATCAACAATGGCTCAGACACAAAACTGCCAAAAACCAAGAAATTCAAATCAAAAGTGCTTACATCTTACTTATTACATTTGCACACAATTTTATTTACTCTAAAGCACCGTTCCAGGGAAAACTGCAGTTGATATCCGTAAACATTATGGCTCCCAAACAGCCAAGCGAGCCTATGAAACCATGTTACCATAAATACATACATCAAATTCACACCTATATAAAGTAAAAAAAAAACATCACAGTGTTTTAATGCAGCGTTGTTGCAATCAAATTTAAATAAACACGTATGGTAATATTTATGCAAGGGACGTATTCAACATATTCAGCAATGACTACCTACATTAAAGATAATTTTCTAGGTTAAATTTGCACCCATATATTATCACCTGCTTGTAGTTTATGCATCCAAGTTTGCCAGATTGTGTTGCAGTACAGTGTTCCAAATAGAGTTTTCATTTCACGTATAGAGAAACATTAGAAATGACTACCTACATTACTACCTGCTATTACAGCAAAACCCAATTGCTATTTAGCTTGAAAATGTGCAATATAATATGACATAAAAGAAAGACAATAGGGTTTCCTTTGTTTTTAATCAAGTTATGAAATAGCATATAATAAAAGGTTATAAAAAATGAAGAAAATAAGTAAAGGATATTACTATAATTTGCTATTTGTATGTGCCAAATTTATTGAATAAACAAAACCATAAAATATGAGGCATAAAAATAAATACAAATAAAAAGAAAAATTTTTGATGGTTTGAAGCCATCCATACACTCTGCTTTACTTATTTTGAGTTTATTCATAATTTTGTTCATTAAAAATCTTTTTTTATGTATATCACTACATGAATTTTAGCATGACACACTGTGATTACAATATACGTAAAACTTAATACTGCTCCTGATTTAAGCTGATAATACGAAAACATATAATCAAGATACACCTTGGTTTTAGGCTACACCCCTTCACCCCACCCCATGTGCGAAAGTGACATCCTGATTACACACATATAACACAACTCTTAACCTGTCCCACTGTGTCCTAGTGTATGTTGATAGTCATGTGTGGCATTACAGTAGAACTGGAAGCGTATTAGTAAAGATATTTAATTTCTTGTGAAATATCTTTTATGAATGATTGCGTATTAGCTCTATTAGCCAGACGTGTCATATTAGCTAGAAAATACCCTTTAATACTTGGAGAGACATTTATGCAAATTGTAGGAGATGATGTCTGCGACTTAATAGCTACATTTATTCTGTCTGATCGTTCATGCAACGTAATGAAGTATTTTAGCTTGAGTGGCTGCCTAATCACTTTCCCTAATCACCTTCAGATAAGGACATGCAACGGGTGAAGTGACTTACTTGTCCTTCACAGACAAACACACACACACACACACACACACACACATACACACACATATGCAGGTACCTTGCTGCCATCATTGCATATAACCCTGCCTCTCCTGGTAGCTCCACCCTTTATTTTACTAAGTTTGCATAGTAGGTCTATTTAGACCAGCAACGATCCTTCCTTATTTCCGATCAGTATATGGTTTTCTTGTGGTCCTGAATGTACTACAGTGTGATAGTGTGTGTTACAGATGTATATGTCCAGATCAATCCCCAGTATAATTTTCATTTGTCGGTTTAATAGATGTATTTGCACTTAGTGCTCTGAAAAGTCTTGTGGGTCTGTGGCTTGTAAGTACTTCTTGTTCCATTTAGTCCAAATGCAAAATGCAGGATGTGGGAACACACAGTACAGACAGGCAGACAGACACGCACACAAAAAAAGCAAAAGAGAGATAGAGAGAGATTTGCAACTGGAATGCTATGAGATCTGTAATGCATCGATTACATTTTCACATTATTTGTGATGTAAATAATATCTAGATAGTCTATATATGTACATGTGTATAGATGATAGATAGATAGATAGATAGATAGATAGATAGATAGATAGATAGATAGATAGATAGATAGATAGATAGATAGATAGATAGACACTTTTGTACACAATTGTACAACTGTTTATTTAAAAATCAGTATAATAAAACCCACAATATTTACACTTTCACCCTATAGATACAAAAGATTGTAGAGCTATTTTCTTTTTTTAACATCGATCAATCATTCTTGGTGCATTAAAAGTTAGCAAGTGAATTCTTTTTGCTTTTTATTCTTGAAGAGCAGCATTTATTTCGAACATGAAGGAGAGCTCTGTGACACGCAGCTCCTCTTTCATCTCACCATCCAGCTTGGAGTGTGGTTGCTGAATCAAAAATCCCTTTTAAGGCGAATTTTTTCTAACACCAGGGTCACCTCATCAAATCTGCATTAGAGTCCATATTATATAAATAATAATCCTATAAACGCTTACTGGGGATCATGTTTTAATACATCCTGGTATAATAGGGCATCCCGGTATAAATTTTACTTCTGGCTACTTATAATATACAGGACATATTGTTGTATATTAAATACAGATAGATTTCCAGGAAAATCGGGTAGCTTGGATTATATCCCAAACCACACACTCTATTTAGGATATAGTATATGAGAAACCTAGCTGATAATTATTTTTATATATAAATAATCTTTAGAAAGATGATGCAGAAAATTGGCAATTGAAACTCCCATAATATTCAGAGGTTGTTTTTTTTTTACCTTTTGTGACTCACACACACTCTATGGACAAAAGTATTGGGACACCAGTTGTTTCCAGCCATATATGGTGGTTCTGTCCCCAATCTGTTGCATTGGAGGCACATAATTGTATTGGATGCCTTTGGATTGAATAACATTACATTTTCCCTTCACTTGAACTAGAAGACCCAAACCTGTTCCAGCATGACAATGTCCCTGTGCACAAAGCAAGCTCCATGAAATATGCTTTAGATGGGTTGGAGAAGATCTTGAGAAGCATGCAATAGAGCGCTGACCTCAACCCTATTGAACACCTTTGGGATGATTCGAAACACTAACTGCATCCCAGGCCTTCTCACCTTGCCTACATCAGTACTTGATTTACTAATGTCCTTATGGCTGAATGAGCACAAAAAAACTCAACATGCACACTATTGGAACATCTTCCCAAAAGAGTGGAAGCTATTTAATGTTGTGAGAATATTCAAAGCGTGAAACCTATGTTCACCTTTAACCACTAAAAGTTATAAAAAGCTGATTTTTGAGACAAATTTGAGATATATTTAATATCATATGCAACAACTGTCTTGATGTTATAGCTGTTATTCTCTTCGACCAATCACAATCAAGAATTCACCTGAATTGACCTGTTGGAAGTTTATATACTGTACCAAGATTTGACACTTAATCATATAAACTGAATAAGCTTCATGTAAAAACATCTTTATAAGAATATTTTTATTATGGACAAATACAAGAAACATTATGTAAGCTCAAGCTAACATGGCAGACATCTCAAGCTAGTGTAGTTGCCTAGGCAACAAAGTAACCAATGCTTGACAACTTCATATGACCTACCAATTACTACAATTCTAGCTTGAGCTAAAGGCATTTAACAAAAACTGCAAAGTCAACATTGGCCTAAAGCGACTAATAAAAATACCCGTATTCCCAGAGCTATCTCCTGTTTAAAGCAGAGTGCTCTTTATGTCTGTGGTCTTTACATCCGAGAACTGCAAAGTGTGCTGGGATATTTGCTAACACCTTTGAATTTAATTCTTCTGAAAAGAATGCAGTGCTGTAGATAAACCATTCATTACACCCAAAAAAAAAGATAATTTCACAGTATTTTTAGCTCAGCCATGTGTCATCCTTGTTTTGACATTAAACTATTACAATGCAATCTGGGGATTCACAAGTAATTATTTTGTAGTCCAGACCTAAAAAAAATCCTTCAGGGTTTTTTCTTTATTCTTTCATAAGTTTTAATTAAAAGTATCCTGTTTTGAGGCGAGCGAAAAAGACAGGTCTATGTGATTGACAGAAGGTAATGGAACTGTCAGTGGAAAGCAGTTTATACAGTCACATCATGTTATATAATAAGAAAAAAAAAATTACAAAAGGTCTGAGAACATTTTATACCAAGAATCTATGAGGAGATTCTTTGAACTCTTTTAGGCCTCAGGTGATGGGGAGCTTTGTGGGAAAACCGGGAACATGCTGTGATTATTACATAAAATTCGTCGATGGATTGACAGGGAAAAGTGTGTCCAGACAGAGCATTTCTTGTAGAAGTCAATCCCATAACTCTACACACCGGACTATGAAAGTTTGAAAAAGATGGCTGACAGAATTGTCACACGGACACAATATTGTGATGGCATCAGAAACCGAGAAACAAGGTTGGTGGAAATAAAGCATCAGCATGGGTCTTGCCTGATTATTAAGATTTACATCATAAGCACTGTTTAACCTTTGATTCTAATTTCCCATTATAGCAGCAGCTCTAAAAATATTACTAGCTAAGCCAAAGGCAGTGGTTCAAATACAGACTTCCGAAATCAATTCACATCTGTTCAGCAGTGAACAAGTCTTTTCTTATATTTTTTAATACCTTTTTCTGCTTTCTTTCTTGCATTCTTTATGAATCTTTTATTTTATTTTATTAGTTGTTTCATTACACTCTACAGTTAGATAAATCTTCTAAGTTGCAAATATTATTTAATGCATTACATAAACACAAATCTGTTGGTAATAAAGATCAACTTAATAGTGTGTGCTGTATAAACTGATATTTTTGTGTTACTTTATAATAAACTAATTTTTTATTCTTTTTTTTATTTTGTCCTAATTTTTATTATTATTGTCCTTATTTGGACCACATTTTCCTACCTCAGTTGTTTGCTTTGTTTGTATTATTTTTTATTTTATTATATATTATCTTTCTTTCTTTCTTTCTTTCTTTCTTTCTTTCTTACTTTTTCAGTTTTTCAATTGTTGTTGTATTTGTACTAAATCTTAATTTCGTACACACACTTTATGCAGTCTCTTAGTTAGTTTTGTGTTTTGGGTTATCTTGTGTTTTTTATTTACATTTTGTTTTTTATTTCAAAATTCTTTATGAAAGGATGGGTTCCCTTTTAAGTCTGGTTCCTCTCAAGGTTTCTTCCTCATACATCTTAGGGACTTTTTCCTTGCCACAGTCACCACTGGCATAGACAATTATAAGGAACCAACCTATGGCCAATAAATTTACACATTCTTTTATACAACCTTATTACCGCTTTATCTGTTTAAATCTGCTTGAGACAATGTCCATTGTAAAAAGCGCTATAAATTACAAATAATTAAATTGAAAGGAGAAGTAAAGTAATTTAAAAAAGACTGCAGATTGGACAAAACTGTAACTGTACAATAAATAACAATCATAGTTCAGGTCTCAAAAGAAATACAAGTCCATTTCTACCAAATTATCAACATTAGACATTATTTCTGGACAATAAATGCATTCAAAAACATAATCCAATGTGGGGTTATTTCACAGTGCTTACAGGGATTTACTGCTAGAACAATGAGAATTAAAAAATCTTTAGCAGGATTACAGCCAGCTGAATGTTTAATAGTAGCACATCAAGCCAAGAGCTGAGATGCTCCACTGGCAGACATGGCACTTGGATTCACCTTCAGCAAAAAATAAATGTGTTAAATTAAGTGGAAAAATATCTAAAAGAGCTAATAAATGTTCATTAGGCTTGTCGAAGGGTGCAGTATAGATGTAACAATATCTCTGAGATCAGAGCAGTGACACTCGTCTAACAGTCAGTATATGGTGTTATTTTCTTTCCTCTGCTGTTTCCTTTCTTTCAGTTTCTTTTCTTTTTATTTCCTATTTCTTTTTACTCTTACTTTTCTCATTCATACTTTTTTCATTCTTTCTTGATTTTCATTCATTACTACTTTCCACATTTTCTGCTACCTTCTTGCTTTCTTTATGCAATACTTCTTTCTGTCATTTTTTCCCCTTTTTTCGTTTATGTCTCTTGCTCTTATTTCTTCATTTCCTATTTGTTTTCTATATCTATTTTCTTTCCCTGCATTTTCATAATTTTCTCTTTATTTCTTATATCAAATAATTTCTTGCATGCTACATGCTACATTTCTAATTATGTGTGAGCATTTTGGAACGCTTTCTTTCTTTCTTTCTTTCTTTCTTTCTTTCTTTCTTTCTTTCTTTCTTTCCATGTTTTCTCAATTGATTTCTTGCTTTTACTTTTTCTCCTCTTTGTCATCTACCTTTCTTTTCTGCCATGCCTTTTTTCTTTCCTTCTTTATTTTGTCCTCTTTTTTTCTGGCCTTTGTCTGTGTTCTTTCTTTCTTTCTTTCTTTCTTTCTTTCTTTCTTTCTTTCTTTCTTTGCTTTGCACGTTTGCACACACTTTATGTCCTATTAAGTTTCGTGTACATTTATGTACAGTATATCAGCTGAAATTACAATAAAATGCACTTGGTTTCTTTTCCTATTTGTCTTCTATCTTTTCTCATCTTGCTTTAGTTTACGTTTGTCATTCACTCTGTGTATTTATTACTGCCCTCTTATGAGGGCTGGGTAAAATGACTATAATGTCAATATCTTGAAAAATTGATCTGTTACAGTTTTTGGGATGTCATTAGCTTTTGAAAGATCTTAATACTCTTTGAACTTCCTTAAGTTTTTCCTGCTTTATTGTAGACATACTGAGTTTAAAATAAAACTGACAAGCACATGCTATTCCCTGTATACAGTAAGCATTGCGATGGTTCACACATGCCTTATTTACTCTATTGAATGCTTTATTAACATTAGTTCATTATGTACATAGTTTAGACATTAACTTATTGCAGTACATAGTGAGACTTTATTATTTCGTTCATACTAAAATTTTGATTTAAATTACAATGTCAATGTAACTAACTGCAACTTGAATACAAAAGTAACAATAAAAGCTTTTTTCTCTGTTATCTCGTATTCTTTCACTTATATGTGTTCTGTCTTTCTTTGATTGTGTGTGTGTGTGTGTGTGTGTGTGTGTGTGTGTGTGTGTGTGTGTGAGAGAGAGAGAGAGAGAGAGAAAGAGAGAGAGAGGCTTTTCCTGTTAACCTGAAACTGTACAGTTCTTATTACAATGCTAATGTAACTAACTGCAACTCGACTACAAGAGCAACACTAAAAGCCTTCCTTCTGCTAATAGGTTAATTAGCAATTAGTATGGATGATTAGCTCTCTGGCTGAGTTAAACCTGACAGAGAACACAGAAGGAAACACAGTAACGCAGATACAGTACTATGTTTTATTTTACAAGTAACACACGAATTACTTTATTATTCTATAAGCATTAGCATGCTAGCAAGTATGAAAGCTAGCATGACATGAATGCCTGCATATTGAACAAATCTAAAATGTCTAAAATGCTGAATAGCTGTTGTTTATTTTAATGCTTTACTTTGAAAAAGATACTAAAACATAGTAGCACAGAGTAATATCTTAATAAACTGTTGTTTTACATTTTTATCATGTCGTGCCTTAATACTCTTTAGTTTTTGTAGCAGGGTAAATGAAGACACATTTTGTTTACTTTGTTTCTCTCCCTCTTTGGTCGGTAAGTATGATTAAACACACTCCTTACTACTTGGCAATGGACCATGATGGATGTTTAAAACACACACACACACACACACACACACACACACACACACACACACACACACACACACACAGCAGCTGCGTAGGGACTCACAGAGATAGAGACCTATTACGCCATTTCAGATATACACAAGTGTGTTTCAAGTGCTTTGTTCAAATGATTAATTTATGCCCTGGTATTTGTGGGGTTCCTTGAAACATCATGAAATTAATGTCAGTATAGATACTGAAGGATAAAATGCAATTTTACAGATGCAGATATCACATGCCCACCAAAACATTCAGCGACTTTCTTCTAAAGAAGGAAAGGATGATTTTAGTTATATCGAATAGAACCCACTGTAATGAGTGACACTTGCTAAAATAGTGGAGTTAGGTGTAATGGGTGGAGCTTGCTATAATAGGTGGAGTGAAGTGTAATAGGTGGAGTTTGCTATAATCTGTGACGTGAAGTGTAATGGGTGGAGCTTGCTATAATGGATGGAGCTAAGTGTAATTGGTGGAGTTTGCTATAATGGGTGGAGTGAAGTGTAATGGGTGGAGAGAGCTATAATCAGTGGAGCTAGGTTTAATGGCTGAAGCTTGCTATTATAAGTGAAGTGAAGTGAAGTGTAATGGGTGGAGCTTGCTATAACGGGTGAAGTGAAGTGTAATGGGTGGAGTTTGCTATAATGGGTGGAGTAAAGTGTAATGGGTGGAGCTTGCTATAATGGGTGAAGTGAAGTGTATTGGTGGAGCTTGCTATAATGGGTGAAGTGAAGTGTAATGGGTGGAGCTTGCTATAATGGGTGGAGTTAAGTGTAATTGGTGGAGCTTGCTTTAATGTGTGAAGTGTATTCCTGGAGCTTGCTATAATGGGTGGAGTAAAGTGTAATGTGTGGAGCTTGCTATAATTAGTGGAGTGAAGTGTAATGGGTGGAGCTAGCTATAATCAGTTGAGCTAGGTTTAATGGCTAAAGCTTGCTATAATATGTGAAGTGAAGTGTAATGGGTGGAGCTTGCTATAACGGGTGAAGTGAAGGGTAATGGGTGGAGTTTGCTATAATGGGTGGAGTAAAGTGTAATGGGTGGAGCTTGCTATAATGGGTGAAGTGAAGTGTATTGGTGGAGCTTGCTATAATCGGTGAAGTGTAATGGGTGGAGTTTGCTATAATGGGTGGAGTGAAGTGTAATGGGTGGAGCTTGCTATAATGGGTGGAGTTAAGTGTAATTGGTGGAGCTTGCTTTAATGTGTGAAGTGTATTAGTGGAGCTTGCTATAATAGGTGGAGTAAAGTGTAATGGGTGGAGCTTGCTATAATTGGTGGAGTGAAGTGTAATGGCTGGAGCTTGCTATAATAAGTGAAGTGAAGTGTAATAGGTGGAGCTAGCTATAATGGGTGGAGCTTGCTATAATAGGTGGAACTAGCTATAAATGAACGCTTTACAAATAGTACAAAATGGCCGACCTCATCTGCCTTTTGTGAAAACATATTATTGTGACCGGATATGCCAATAATGCAATGCGTTTTATATGAGGCCCTGTGATTCAACTAGCGAAGTGAAGCATTTCTAATATGCTTTTGTTTTTCGAGAAGTCAGAAATGGCTGTGTATATGTGTGTAGTAAAACCCTGCTTCTGGCAAAAGCAAAAATGAAGCCGTACTTCATGCAAAGTAAGCACGTAAGCACAGGAGCTGAGTTAAAGAGCTGCATTAGTGGTTACATCACATCAGGCAACAAGGCCACACAATAATCACAGCACTATAGTCTCAATTCTTCTCCATGTCTCTTTCTTTCCACTTTTTTTTGCTTATATTTCTCTTTTGCCCTCTTTTTATTTCCATTGTTTCTTCTTCACTTCTTACTGTCTTATTTTCTGTATTTCATACTATTTTGTTTGTATTTTCTCTTTTTTTTTCTTTCTTAATACAAATTCTGTTTGCTCTTTATTTCTTTAGATTGTTCTCTTCTCATTTGCCATCTTCTCTTCATTCCGTCCTTCTTTATATTTTCTTCTTTCTGTCTTTCTGTCTTTCTTTCTTTCTTGCTTTCTTTCTGTCTTTCTGTCTGTCTTTCTTTCTTTCTTTCTTTCTTTCTTTCTTTCTTTCTTTCTTTCTTTCTTTGTCATTGTCTACTTCCTTTTTACTTTTACCATTTGTCTCCTATCTTTCTTTTCTTCTTTGTATTTATCTTCCTTTCTTTTCTCATATGTCTTGCATGTGTGTGTGTGTGTGTGTGTGTGTGTGTGTGTGTGTTTGTGGGGGTGGGGGTGTCAGTGTCGGGGGTGGGGGTTGAAGATCCAGGATAAGCTTTGGATCCCCTGTGCCCCTGACCAGGATAAAGTATTTACTAGAGATGTTTGAAATAAATGAAGCTCCTTAGAGAAGCTTTGTTTCTTGGCTTGTTTTTGGTTCCTGTAAGCTGTTTTGCCAACACTAAAAAAATCAAATGTGAGTTTTAGAGGTATCATGAGATTTGTTCACAGGCTAATGATAAATCTGGGCACAGATGTCTAAAAACTTGATGAATTAAGGCTTTTTACTTTATGCTTCATATTTTGAACCTGCTCTCTATTCCACTGTGCGCTTCAGTTCTTCTGTGAATGTTTTCCCCAATGTTGGCAGATTAATCCCTCTTGGCCAGCTAACTCCGAACCATTAATTTCTCAGTGTCAGACGCGCTGTCACTCCCTAACTCATTTTGTGTTTTTTCTTAAACGTGACAGAACCCTAACACTTCCAGTGTGAAGTTGCTGACTTCCTGCTATTGACCCTTTTGCATTACAACCCTCGAATACACTTACACACATTCACTCATTCTCAGCAACCACTTTATCCTTCTCAGGGTCATGGTGGACAAAAAAAGCCACAACGTAAGCTATTAGACTGAAAAAGATGAGTAATGAGAGAGGAATAAAAAACAGTGAGAGGTGAAGCAAGTCTAAGTGAGAACAATCTTGAGTTTAAATACATATAAACACAGTGACAGCATGCATTACATCAAGTATAAAAAAGGTACTCAGATTTTTTTTTTATTCTGCCATCCTGTGAAAGCTGCAATACAACAAGACTACCCAAGTGACTTTCCTCTAGTGACCCCTCTACACAGAAATAAGAGGTTATTAAAATAAACCACTAAGCGTGAAGCACATTTGTCAAGTGCGACGGCGAACATGTCGTTTGAGCTTCACTCAGAGCTTTTGTAATTACCAGTCATTGATTTCTTCACTAACTGTGAGGTAATTAAACCAGCAAATCTGAAATGTCACAGGTTTCAATGGAGCAAATCAAGGAGGAGGCACCACCTGCATTGTTCAACAGAGAAGAAAGGCTGTCCCAAATAACCAAGTATACCAGCGGTCCCCATCCACTGACTCACAACCCAGTATGAGAGAAGAGTTGCTATCGAGTCGCAAAAACATTTTGCTGAAATTGTCTATAGATATGGCTGGTGTGTGGTGGGCGTTCTGGCGCAATATGGCTGCCGTCGCATCATCCAGGTGGATGCTGCACATTGGTGGTGGTTGAGGAGAATCCCCCTTTCATATGTAAAGCGCTTTGAGTGCTGCAGAAAAGCGCTATATAAATGTAACAAATTATTATAAATTATTATTATTATTATATGTCACTGTAGTATATGTAGTGCGAGCCACTATCCAAATTCACATATGGTACAATTTCAGAGAAGATTTAAAAGTATATTTTCTAAACAAAAATGCTCTGTGGTTTAAAAAAAAAGCAGGCAACCCATCAAATTTACTCATAAGCCACACATCAGTGTATGTTCAAAGAAGCTGGACGACTCTGTTACCTCATATGTACATAGATTGTCTAAACCTGGAGTTCTCCTACTTTTATATGAATTCCATAGACCACTTATAGATATACATTGAAGCCATAGGATTTTTATTTTAGAAATTTTTATTCAGCAAGCGGTTTTATTCAAAATATTATTATGTACAAGTTGACACCATTTTATAGGACTACATGTTTGTACGTTTTTGAGGTTGGATTAAAGCTTTGACCAGTGAAGCTAATAAATCTATGTACTCATTAATATGAAGAAATATACTTATTTTGTTTGCTAACAGTGTAACTAAATAATAAAAAAAACACACAGAGATTGTAAGATCTTATACTTCCACCTTGTAAAGTGCTTAAACATCCAAATACAGTATAATTTTAAGTACATTTCCTGTCCATTTAGCTCAGGTCACTCCACTAGCTACACTATATAGACAAAAGCTTAGGACACCTGATCATAAGATTTGTATGTGCTTTTTAAACATCATACCACATTTAGTTCCCATTTGCTGTTCTGAAAAAAACTTCACTCATTTAGGCATTAATGTAGAGTGATAAGGCCTGGGGTTCAGTCAGCATTTCACTTCATCCCAAAGGTGTTCAATAGGGATGAGGTTAGAGCTCAACAAAACTATCCAAGATCCTCCACTCCAAGATCCTCCAAGATCCTCCACTCCAAACCATGTGAACCATATCATTATTGCATTGGCATTGTTCACAGGTGCACTGGCCTGCTGAAACAGGTTTGGGTCTCCTAGTTCAAGTGAAGGGAAAATGTCATGCTACGCATGCATCCTTTGTAGTAACAGCGCCGGGAAGAATTACATATGGCTGAAAAAGTCAGGTGTCCAGATACTTTTGTCCAAATAGCGTAGCTTTAGTGTTGAATTTATTTGTTTGTATGTCTATTTTTACTAATAAATGTAAGTTGGCAGTTGCATCTGCCTTTGCTTCTCTAAAAATACACTCCCCTTAAAGGTTTGTACATGTTAGTCAGCTTTCTAGGATTAGCAGTCAAAAATATCAACATATGAATTGTATTTTAAAAATACTATGACTCATGAGTCCTGTCAGCGAAGCTCGCTTTAGCCTACCGTTCAGCATAATCATAGAAAAATCTGTACAGAGAGTATGAATATAATTTCAGAAGACCTGTTGGATTAGCTCATGTTAGTCAGTTGTTTACGAGGCATAAGTTTATGGCTATTATGACCAACTGCCTAACATCAAGTTGGCCCCCTTTTTGCTGCCAAAACAGTCTTGACCCATCAAGCATTAACAGCACCCTGTCACTGGTTCACCACTGATTCTTCCTTGGACCACTTTGAATAGATACTGACCACTCCAGACCATGAACAGCCCACAAGAGTTGCGGTTTTGGAGATGCACTGACCCAGTCGTCTAGCCATCACAATTTGGCTCTTGTAAAATCGCTCAAATACTTAAGCTTGCCAATTTTTCCTGCTTTTAAAACATCAATTTTGTGAATGACATGTTTACTTGCTGCCTAAAATATCCCAACCCCTAACAGGTGCCATGATGAAGAGATAATGTTTTCTGTCAGGTTAGCTTGCTTAAGACAGTAGCAATACCAATGATAAATATGAACATTTATGAATACACCTTCAAACCTTTGCTAATTAGGAGTTTTTTGTTTTTGTATTGCTTATCTTATCAGCTGAGGGCTAAAGCCATGCTTAATCAGTGGCAGGATTTGCATTAGTACCCAGTAAATCAAATCATTAATCCAAATTCTTAAATGCTACCCCAAATCCTGAACCACAATGCTACCACTGCCTTTTAAAGGACCGCTATCGATAGCATTGAAAACACTATCGTAATATGGGTAAGTAACTAGACCTAGCTCCTTCTGGATTCATTCAGCAAAAATCTGCAATGTTTCTTTGCACTCGCTTGCCCTCTGTGACGGATACAATAGCGTGAGCTGATATGATTTAAGCCGCAGAGGTAACCTTTAATCGCATTGCTGGTCCATTTACACTAATTCACTCAGGTAGATCGTGACATTACTGTGATTATTCTGCCATCATTTTATAGTCCATTACTTCAGCAGTATCCTGGTGTGGCTCTCATTACTGAGAGTAAGTCATGTAGAAAAAGCGCTCAGTCGAGATGGAAAGTCCTGCTGTTTCAGAAATACAGCGTTTTTTTGCCGTTTCTTTTTTTCTCCCAAACTGCAATATTTTGAGTCTCTTAATTACAAGGTTGGGGAATAGTTTTATCTTTAAAAAGAAAATATTATATTATTGTTTCGAGAATGTCCTCAGAAACAGGGGAAAAAATAACCGAGTTGTATGTTGGTGTTATTTATTTATTTGCAAAAGGAGATGACTCACTTTTTGATATGAAGCTGCATCGAGTGATTTTCACATGGCAGTGATGAACACAGGCAGGCCCTGCTTTTGTATGGTATGCTATAGTTTGTATGGACTTACAGATATATACTGTTTAAGACGTTATGAGACACACAGGTAACACACAGGCATTTCAATGCGCCAAATTACCACAATCATATTTCATGCATATATTCTTTCCTCAAGAGGATCTGCAACCAATACGACCCTTCTTGTAAGCTTCAGATTTATGTCTGATCATGAAAGTGAGCAGAGAGGATTTAGGACACACCACCTGCAATGATTGTGCCTCTGGGGGGAAACATAATTTAACTCAAGTAATACACACAGGGGGAAAAGGGGACACAAATCATAAGTGGAATATTTTT
Organism: Silurus meridionalis; assembly: GCF_014805685.1. Classification (NCBI taxonomy): domain Eukaryota; kingdom Metazoa; phylum Chordata; class Actinopteri; order Siluriformes; family Siluridae; genus Silurus; species Silurus meridionalis. The sequence continues at coordinate 5,139,979 of NC_060904.1, read as the reverse complement.
ATTTTTTGAATTTTTGAATATCAGTTTTATTTCTTTATTATTTAAAATTATCATTATTATTATTATTAATATTATTATTATTATTATTATTATTATTATTATTATTATTATTATTACAATTATAATTATATATATTAAACAAAAAAATTATAAATGCAATATAAAAACATTTTTTTTAATTAAATACAAATACGCACAAAAGTATTGGGATACCTGAATATTCCAGAAATATGTGATTTTTCCCCAAACTGTTACTTCAAATTTAGAGGCACTCTAAAAATATGGTTTACATTGGTTGAAGTAAAAGATCTCCTGCTATAGAGCTCTGACGTCAATGCTAGTGAACACCTTCGGGATTAATTAGAACACTGGCTGCACCCCAGGCCTCAGACCTCACATCAGTACCTGACTTTCTAACACCCTTGTTGCTAAATGAGGACTAATCTTCACAATCACAGGTCGGAATTCTAGTGGATCATCTTCCCAGAAGATCGGAGATTATTATATACACACTAAATGTGATATAAGATGTTTAAAAAATACATACTGATCTTATGCTCAGGTGTCCACAAACCTGTCCATATAGTGCACTTAGGAGAATCCTGTCTTTTTCTTTCGTTAGAGAAACTTATATAAGTGGGACTAGCAGCGTCTAACCAGCAGCAGGAGTCAGGCTCCAGCAGACACAAACTGTAACTCACTTTGAGAGAAAGAAAACTAATTAAATCCTGGATGCATTTAAGGAATCGACTTGTTGATTTTTTTTTCTCTAACACAAAACCCAAAAGAGCGCAACACTCACACACAGACCCTTCCTATTTCCACACCACAGCAAGGTGTGTGTTCTTAATAATGAGTGTTGCTGGTTATAGATCTGTGCTAGTGTTTGTTAGGGCTGGCGGCTCAAATGGCTGGGGAGGAATTTATTTCCGTTATTTATGTCTAGGTTTATAAAGCTAAAACGTATGGTATTGATTATAGAGATATGTGCACAAGAAGCGCAAATAAGAGGTAAAGACATACGCTGAGGTGCCAGTTTTTACTAACTTAAATGATTACATGCTACAGATTTTGGCTTGTGAAATGCTCTGTGAATTTTGTTGTTCATGTTTCTAGATGTCTATCAGTGAAAAATGAGCCACACTAAGTGGATTTTATTTGGGTCTGGATACTGGTATGGGGTTTTGGGTTTTCTACGTCCTTATTTCTGAGACACACTACAGCTGTCAGATGGATATTTCTGATTGCTGCATGGTTCGCAACCCAGGGTTGATTTTATGATTTCTCAAAATCATACATGCTACTATGTCAGTATTTGTACTGCTGAGAAGGGTCCAATAAGCAAATAATATCTGGTCACTGGTGGCTCTATGGTGGTCTGTGTCCATAAATGGATGAGGTAAAGTAGTATGTACACTCTTCACAGTATGAATTAAGCAATGTTGCAAGAGTGCGGTTATACCGAACACTGGCATGGCTTTGATTTGTAACCAAGGTGCAAAGCTGATAATTGATCACTGCATTTCTATAACCAAGAAATGACTATCGAGTGGTATTTTAAACACAATGTAACCATATAGTCAATTTATTTTTTGCTATGCTGTGCTTTTTATGGTGCATTTTTCAAGAATCTTTTTTTATTAGAATTAGCATTTTTAATTTGGGAGATACCTTTTTATTTTTTACTCATTTCAGAAAAACGTGCCATTTCTCTCCAAAAATAAATTGCATTAAATGAGATGCTGCTTTGAGAGCACAAGCCTATGGTTCTGGTGTGTGGAGGAATGGTTCTCTCACTGTTCTGTTCACTGTAACTATAGAAAATGTTGTCTTTAAAACGGTGCAGGACAATAAAATACTGAACTGCATCAATTATTCAAATATACTTCTATAGGTCAGACATTTAAGCTTTGACTTTGTTTCAAGTAGAAATGTAAAACAAGTCATTTTTAATCATGAATTTTTTGGTACCTTTTACTCATGTGCTGGAATGATGCACTTCATTAATCACTGTATAAAAGTAAAACCTGCTCTTACAGATTTCTTTCTGACTGCAGTACAGGAGCTACAGCAGCCTCGCAAACACTTTGACAGACAAAATTATAAAATGAACTAATTATGTTGACGTATATGTCCACTGAATGACAGCAGGTAGCTATTAAACAGTTTTGACCTATTTTAGATATTTCTGGCATTCAGTCATAGAGACATGTGATCGTTTTTTGCAGACATCTCTAGAAAATTGTGGCTGCAATAGCTGAGGAAAATTCTGGATTCTAATTACACCATAATACCATGCTAATAATTCTTACTCTGTGACTCCTCCAAGCAGCCTATGACATGAATAAAGGATGTAAGGAACACAGGCAAAAACACAAGACATAAGCAACAAATGTACAAAGGTATAATATAAACAGAAGTGTGTGCATGTACAAAATGTCTAATGTAACATCATAGAAAGGCATGTGCAAAGTCACTTTTAGACACTTTTAATCTTTTCATATTTGGAGAACACACTAACTCATTATATACGTTTGTTAAATGTGCTGTAGGTCAAATGATGACTGGAATATTGAATCAATTACTTCAGATTAGAGGTCCAGGTGCTGGGTTACTGATCGGAAAGTCAGGGGTTCAAGCCACCACTGTTGGGCTCTTGAGCAAGGCCCCTTAACCCTCTGAGCTCCTGGGGCGCTGTATCATGGCTGACCCTGCGCTCTGAACACAGGTTCAGAACAAGCTGGGATATCTATAATGGAATGGCCTGCGCAGTCACTGCGCAGTCACTACACTTACTGTAAACCCTATTGAACTGCTTTGGGATGAACTGGAACACAAGATCAGAAAGAAATCTCCAACTAGTGAAGAACACATTTGCCAAGTTTTACGAGAGGCATGGCAAAGTATTTCAGCTGAATGCTTAGAAAGAAGGACTGTCCGGATGCCAAGAGTGTGTAAATTTTTTATTTATGCTAAGGGAGGATTTTTCAGTGAAACTAAGGATGAACGTTTTTACATTTATGCATTTGATTGGTCAAATAATTTATCCAAGTCCAAAACCATAAAAGACTAGGTGTTTTAAAACTTTTAACAGGCACTGTACATAAATATATACTGTACACTATATTGTCAAAGGTTTACGGACACCTGGTCATAAGGTGCTTTTTAAACATTGCATTCCACATTTAGTCCCAATTTGCTCTTATAATTTCCTCCACTCTTCTGGGAAGATGTTCCATTAGATTTCAGAGCGTGCTTTTGAACATTAGTGGTTATCAGCCACAAGGGTGTTAGTAAGATCAGGTAGAGCAGGTTTGGGTTCCAACTTCAAGTAAACACAAAATTTTATTATACTGCATCCAGACATCCTATACAATTGTGAGCCTCCAGCATTGTGGTAACAGTTTGGAGAAGAACCACATATGGCAGAAAAGGTCAGGTGTCCACTGCAGGAGTTTGTGTAACGCACCAAGACCTTGCGTATTAACCCAATGAGCTGAATCAGGTATGTTAAATGAGGCGGAATGCTCAACTCTGCAATGCTGTGGAATGCAAGGACTGCAGTCTGACACTTCTATACCATAATGTTGGTAGATTTCTTTTATTGGATCTACTTAGCTTAAAAAAAAACATCCAGGCAGCATTTTCACAGCCCAATCAAATTAATGTAATAAATACAAATAATAATGAAGTCTGAATATGTCTAAAACGTGGTGGGTGTTCTATTGTTGGTTCTAAAATAGGAAGTTCTATTGTTCTAAATAAGGTTTGGGATTGTCGAGACTGAGAAATCTCGGTTTATAGTATGTGTGTTTTAGGGTTGATTTTTTACTGCATAGGTTCCACTCCCATAAAAAAAATTGCCAGTAGGTGGAATATCTAAATGAAATTGCCACTGGATGTGAATGAGTGTGTGAATAAAGCCCCGCAATGGCCTGACGTCCCACCCTGGATGTGTTCCCACATAACACTACTGGTTTATTTATCCTTTCATTTTATTTATTGTATTTATTTCATCTATTTATGGACTTCATTTATTTGATTTATCTCAGATATTTATGGCCTTCAGATTGACTGGTCCAATTGCCCTGTGTGTGAGTGTGTGTGTGTGAGAGAAGTGTGTGCGTGTGTGCACGCACATGTGTACATGTTTGTGGTTTATGTTTTCCACCTGCCACCATAGTTAAATAACCCCGGTCTAGTGAGATCTATAAATAACCTCTTTAATAGCGATGGCCATGACACTGACGCCATCATAGTTGGCATTAATAGCTGTTGCTATGGAGCTTTAAACTCGAGACTCTTGTGGATTTGAGAAAAACTAATGTGATGGTTTAAAAGGAACAAAATTATCAAATTGTTTTAGCCTCTTCAGACTTATAAGTGCATCTCAATAACTAAAAAGTTGATTTATTTTAGAAATTCAATACAAAAAGTGAAACTGGTATATTATATAGATTCATCACACACAGACTGATATATTTTTAGTGTTTTTTTTTTTTTTTCATTTTGATGATTTTGACTTACAGATAATAAAAACCCAAAATTCAGTATCTCAGAAAATAAGAATATTGTGAAAAAGTTCAATATTGAAGACTTGGGGTGTCTCACTCTAATCAGCTCATTAAATCCAAACACCTGCAAAGGTTTCCTGAGCCTTTAAATGGTGTCTCAGTCTGGTTCAGGCTACACAATCATGGGGAAAGACTGCTGACTTGACAGTTGTCCAGATGACGATCATTGACTCCCTGCACATGGAGGGTAAGACACAAAAGGTCATTGCTAAAGAAGCGGCTGTTCACAGAGTGCTGTATCCGAGCACATTAATGGAAAGTTGAATGGAAGGAAATATCGTGGTAGAAAAAGGTAAAAAGAAGCCCATTCAAGAATTTGGGGAGATTCACAAAGAGTGGACTGCAGCTGGAGTCAGTGCTTCAAGAGCCTCCACACACAGACGTATCCATGAACTACAACTGATGCATTCCTTGTGTCAAGCCACTCCTGTACCAGAGACAACGTCAGAGGTGTCTTACCTGGGCAAAGGACAAAAAGGACTGGACTGTTGCTCAGTGGGCCAAAGTCGTCTTTTCAGATGAAAGGAAATAAAATTTTGCATTTTATTTAGAAATCAATGTCCCAGAGTCTGGAAGAAGAGAAGAGAGGCAGAGAATCCAATTTGTTTGATGCCCAGTGTAACGTTTGCACAATCAATGGTGGTTTGGGGAGTCCTGTCATCTGCTGGTGTTGGATCACTGTGTTTTATCAAGTCCAAGGTCAGCACAGCTGTTTACCAGAAAATTTTAGAGCACTTCATGCTTCCCTTTTCTGACCAGCTTTATGGAGATGCTGATTTAATTTTCCAGCAGGATTTGGCACATGCCCACACTGCCAAAAACACCAAATGTTGTTTAAATGACCATGGTGTTGTTGTGCTTGACTGGCCAGCAAACTCACCAGACCTGAATTCCATAGAGAATCTATGGTGTATTGTCAAGCGGAAAATGAGAAACAAGAGACCAAAAAATGCAAATGAGCTAAAGGCCACTGTCAAAGAAACCTGGGCTTCCATACCACCTCAGCAGTGCCACAGACTGATCACCTCCATGCCACACCGAATTGAGGCAGTAATTAAAGCAAAAGAAGCCCCTACCAAGTATTGAGTACATATGCAGCAAATTAACATACTTTCCAGAAGGCCAACATTTCACTAAAAATGTTTTTTGATTGGTTTTATGAAGTATTCAAATTTTTTTAGATGAATTAGTGGGTTTTTGTTCATTATAAGCCAAAAAGAAATAAATACTTGTGAAAATATCTTATTTTAATGATATTTGAATTTATTAAGATGCACCTGTATAAACACATTAACACAGTACACACTATAATGTTCATCACAAATGGCTCTTTTCTCCAAAAAAAAAAAAAAATGATAATAGAGCGATGCATTTATTTGTCACATATACATTACAGCACAGTGAAATTCTTTCTTCTTATATCGAGCATGTTAGGAAGCTGGGGTCAGAGTACAGGGTCAGCCATGATACAGTATCCCTTAGGTTAAGGGCCTTGCTCAAGAGCCCAACAGTGTCAGTTTGGCGGTTAACCGTAAATAAATATAAACACACACACACACACACACACACACACACACACACACACACACACAAATATAGGCTGCTGCAAAATGATGACATAATATGTCTGCTAGACACATGGTTTTGGAGGGAGGTTGCAGTGGGGTTGGGGTCTCTCGATATTTAGCTTATTTAGGCAGTCATTCCTGGGATTAGATTTAGATTTTGTTTGTTTGTTTTTTTACATTTTATACTAATTACACTTTATATTAAAAAAAGCCTAATAAAAAAGGGTCTAACAGACTCTTGCTCCCTTCATCTGACTGCAGCAACTCATCCTTTCGTATGTCAGATAGGCTACATATTACGTTTGTGAAATATTTTGGATTTGTTTTAGATTCCCTCTTTGTGCTTTTGTTGACATTAATATGTAATTTGGTTTTGTTTGCCTTATATATTTTATTGGTTTAATTTGATGCTGCTTTTGGAGAGAGAATGAGGAAAACAATTTGAGAGAGAATAAGGATAATATTTGGAGAGAGAATAAGAATAACTTTTTGAGAGAGAGAAAGAGTAAATTTTTGGAACTGTTTTGTTGATGAGCCTTCAAACAGCTATAGTTGAAGCTGCATGTCAGGACTGTGTTCAGAATTAAACTTTCTTTCGGCTTCGGCAAGAGTGCACTGGCTTGTGCAACCCTAATGGCTGGGTTCGGTTCCCTGACCGGAAATCGAACCCGGGCCGCAGCGGTGAGAGCGCCGCATCCTAACCACTAATAGGAACAAAAGCTCTTTGGTTTCGAAAAATATCCTTAATATCAATGCAAACTTTAAATAATGAGCCAAATATTTTCATAGTTGGATTATGTTCATTAAATTAATTTGTCAGGATGTCAGAGAGAATCTGTTGTGCACCTTTCATCATCAACATCATCTCCCATTATAGCTGCAGAATTCAGAAATTAAAAGTGAAACGTTTGTGAAGAGGTAGAAAATTAAATAGTTCTGCATTTAGGAATCACAATATTCAGCTCTGAAAGCTCAAATACGCACTCTAAATGCTTTCAAATAGCATTTCAAAAAGCTTCACATCTTTGACATACTTCAAGGTGGTAATTTCTTCCTTTTTCTTTCTTTTTTTTTTTTTTTCATGGGACCCACTCAGATGTGAAATATTATCCGGAACATCATCCTGCAGCCTCCTTCTGAATTAGCACTGATTGAATTTGATCCATTTCTTTCCTCGGGTTAAAAGAGACGAAACGGTACGTCATCACAGTTTCTGTGTGCTTTCCCTGCAGTTATTAAACATTAATATGACATTTTCCTTATTATCCAAGAATCTATTATTTAGCACAGAGACCGGGAATTACCTAACTGTGCCGACTAAGGCAATTGGTTAACAGGAGTTTTATGCTAATTGGCAACTACAAGCTTTAATACAATCTTCTTCTTCTTCTTCTTTCATCTGCTCCCATTAGGGGTCACCACATCGGATCATCCATCTCCATACCCCCCTGTCCTCTACTTCTGCCTCTTTCAAACCAACTACCTGCATGTCTTCCTTCACCACATCCATAAACCTCCTCCTTGGCCTTCTTATTTCCCTCCTTCCTGGTGGCTCCATCCTCAGAATTCTCCTACCGATATACCCCATGTCCCTCCTCTGCACATGTCCAAACCATCTAAATCTCGCCTCCCTCAACTTGTCCCCAAAACATCCTACATGCGCTGTCTCTCTAATAAACTTGTTTCTAATCCTGTCCATCCTCATCACTCCCAACAAAAACCTCAACATCTTTAGCTCTGCGAACTCCAGCTCCACTTCCTGTCTTTTACTTAATTCAATGCTTGTAAAAATTCATGGAAGTACATGAGAACTTTTTGGAACTAACATTAATGCAGCAGGAGTGGGCAGTTAGCTATGAAGCTTATAGGACAAGGAACATTTGCTATGAACGAGCGTACCTCCTTTGCGAGTGTGTAATGAAATAAAATATAAAATGTTATCTGTACTAACATGTTGTCTATTTGTATCAATACATCCACAGAGCAGTTTATTTGGAACACCTATATAACACCTGCTACTTCATTTATATTTGCATTTCTCGCATTTGGCAGACGCCCATATCCAGACTTACAAGTGAGCAGGTAAAGGTTAAGGCCTTGCTCAAGGGCCCAGAAGTGGCAGCATGGTGGTGCTGGAATCTAAACTAAAACCTTACAATCAGAGATTTTAACCACTGAGCTACCACTTACCACTTAATTCATGCAGTTATCGAATCAGCCAATCAGATAACAGGATTACAATTCATAAAGTCCTGCAGAACACATTTCAAGAGCTTTCACTGATGTGATCCCAGTGTCTGTGATTGTGGTGTGGTTGGTTGGTATGGACTTTCCATAAACCTCTAATCTTTTCAAATTTTAACCCATACAAAATTCCCAAGAGTTAACACAATGGTGTAAAAAAAAAAAAAAAAACATCCAGTGGGAGGCCGTTCTGCAGAAAAAACACATTGTCACTAAGAGAAAAGAAAAACATATCAGACAGATAGACTGTGGTGACACGTATGGGGGTAAATCGTAATGGTTCTGTCTGCATTTATTAAGAAGTTTAGGTGACAGAAGGGGTTTCTGTGGATTCTGTGGAAAAGGCCACAGAAATATTTTTGGTTGTGCTTACTGGGTTGTTCCAAACATTCCTTTCACATATTACTAACGTTTCTTTTACCATAAAAGGTAAAAAATCCAGCCAATCACATAAATGTTGTTTTATATACAGCACATGTTTGTATCTCTGCCTGTCAGTTTTTGTGTATATTTTTGCTTCTCGGTTTCAACAATGAGTTCATATGAAAACATGCAACCACACCTTCATCTGTCACATTTTTTCATACAAACATGGTAAGTGAGAGAAATTTGCCTGTATGGCTACATGTCACAGTAAACAAGAACAAGTATTTGTGTGAACTTCCTCGTTTGGTTTGTCCTGAAATATTTATTCAAGAGAAGCTTGAAACTGAACTTTTCACTTTTCCTGTTTACTGGTGGTGTGTAGGATCTTCTAAGAGAGAGAGAGAGAGAGAGAGAGAGAGAGAGAACTGGAGATACCATATCCATGATTTATGTGACCTGACGTGGGAAGTTATTCAGCAGAAATACTCTATTAAAAAATAGCTATTGTCGATACCAAAAAATACTTTCAACTCCTTTTGGGCATTTTATCACTCAGTCTGTGTGTGTGTGTGTGTGTGTGTGTGTGTGTGTGTGTGTGTGTGTGTGTGTGTGTGTGTATACATTTTAACACAGATCCAAAACAATACTAGACTATATATTTATATAATATTAAGGCCAAAAACAGAAAGAGAAGAAAATATTCTACATTTGTACTAATACTGTGGTTGATGTACAATTAAAACTGTTTGTCTAAACACACTTGCATGATAGAAGTAATACCCAAAAAAAAAAGGTACACCATGCTTTACATGCGTTTGTAGCTGAAGACTTTTTCCGAAATGGAAAATAAAAACTTCAATCACAGCTTTCTTTTATTTCCCTCTAAATAAGTGATCATTAAAAAAGTCTGAACCAAATCACTGCTAATGTAAAGCAAAGAAGGAAAATCGATTTCCCAAAAACAAAACTCACGAGCGGTCACACATCACACACACAAACAAAAATCAGCTGAGAGAAATAAACTAATATTTATTTCTCTTTCTATCTCTCTTTCTAATACTCACTTGGTTTATCAGGTTTTACACAGAAAAACAAGCATTTTCTTAAACAGTTCCATCAAACATACTTCTTAGAGCATTTTGAATTTTTACTTTCACTTAAAAAAATGTCACATTAAACATTAAAGGCAAAAAAGTATTGGGACGCCGGACTTTCCCAGCCATACAACTGTATAGGATGTCTGCGGATCACTCATACTAGGAGACCTGAACCTTTTCCAGCGTGACAATGCTCCTGTGCACAAAGCCAGCTCCACTAAGATATGGTTTACATTTGTAGTGGAAGATCTCCTGCTATAGAGCATTGACCTTATCCCTATTGAAACCCTTTGGGATGAATGTGGACACTGACTGCACCCCAGGCCTCCTTACCACTCCCACATCAGTTCCTGACTTTACTAACACTCTTGTGGCTGAATGGCTAAAAATATCCACAAGCACACTCCATAATCTAGTGGAACATCTTCTCAGAAGATTGGAAGGATTTATGACAGAATCTTATGGTCAGGTGTCCACAAACGTTTGTCCAAATAGTGTAGCTATTGTAAAGAATATTATCTTTTACCTAATAAATTATTCAGTAGGGATGTGTGAACGATGCATTTGGACCTGTCAAATAAGGATTTAGAGGAGTTTAGCTTTAGAACTCCAGAATAGATAAACACCAAAAAAAAAAGCAAGCACACGCAAGCTTTCTTCTAAAATGAAGTATTATTATGGCACAATAATGCAATAATGAATAAAAACAGCAATCTACAAAAGAAAAACACACCTAAACTGTCACTAATTTCCCCTCACTTTGTGGGAAAAAAAACTAAATAAGCCCACACACACACACATATGCACACATAAATGCATACTGATCCAGCAAAATAGGAAATGAACGCAATTCTTCACATCCTCGGTCAGTTAATGTTTTGAATATTGCTTCTTAATGCTCTGATTGAGCTACAGGATACAAGAAAAGACCACGTATAGCCTCCAGCTCAGCACTGTGCACTCTCCTAAAGTACCTCACACTCTTCTTGTTGCATTGTCAAGCCGTTTAGTATTTTCTGACATTGTATAATACATTGCCAAAATGACACTGGGGTTATGAGCAAGAGACACAGATAGGGGACGGGTTAAGATGTGATGTAAGTACACTATATGCACAAAAGTTTATAGACACCTGACCATAAGATTTGTATGTGATCCCATTTAATACTCAATTCCCATTTACTGTTATAATAACCTCCCCTCTTCTGGGAAGATGTTTGACAATATTTTGTGCTTGTGGAGATTTGTGTGTTTTTTCAGCCACGAGGGTGTTAGTAAAGTCAGGTACTGATGTTGAGTGAGGTGAGGAGGTCTGGGTTTGCGTTTACAATAATCCCACAGGTGTTCAGTAGGGTTGAGGTCAGAGCTCTATAGCAGGCCACTCAAGACTTCCATCATTGGAAATGGGGTTGAGTGCGTTTCCAAATAAATGTCAATCATTTGCACTGTGTATGGAGACTTTGGGGTCATCCCAGAGTATTCTGTCTTCCTTTATTTTTATGTAAAATGTTTTGATGGGCATATGATGCAGTGACAAGGCAAATCAGTCAATGAGGTCATGTGGTGGCATTTTTAAATGATGTAGTAGCTGTTTTCCCCTGACATCAGGAGATGTTTGCAAAACAACCCTAACCCTAGATAGATAGATAGATAGATAGATAGATAGATAGATAGATAGATAGATAGATAGATAGATAGATAGATAGATAGATAGATAGATAGATAGATAGATAGATAGATAGATAGATAGATAGATAGATAGATGTAAAAATGTTTGCTTATTTGGATGCTTGTTAGATATTTGGAAATTAGACATGATGGCTGATCACACACATGTTGGGTAAAGGGGAGCCTGTTGGTTTTGTACATTATAGGCCATGGTCTTACCTTAGCAGCGACTGAGGAGCTCGGTTTCTCCAGGAGATCCCACAGTTTCTTTCGCTTATTAGGACAGCAGGAGTGGTCAAACTCCCCCTCTCCATCCCTTTCTCGCAGAGTCTCCGCTTCCCTCCGCAGCTCCTCATTCATCTGCTCCTTTTTCTGATGATAGCGCGCCTGGCAGCACGACTCCAGATAAATCTCGTCAATACCCCAGTAATCGAGCTCCTGTCCGAACGAGAGCGCGCACATCTCCTCCATCATGTGCAGCTTCCCAGTGCGATAGAAGTTCAGGATGCTTGTGAACGCACCCGGATGCCGGTCGAAGAAGTACTCGTTCTCGTTCAGGCTGTAATCATCGCACACCTCCATTAAAGAGTCGTGTGTATTGCAGTCGCGCAGTTTCCCCAGGCGTGTGCGCGGGAGCCGCTCCAGGGTCCGCCAAAGCACTTCGTGGTTCAGGCCTCCCACGTTGATGCGCACTCTTCTGGTGCAGGCTTTGGTGCGGATGATCTCGATAGGCTCTGGTGGAAGAGACATGGAGGAGCGAGAGCCTGATTTGGGAACCCCGAGGCCTACTTTATCCGCCATGTTTCACTCAAGATAAAAAAAACTGTTGTTTATATAATGAATAAAAAAAAGTAGTTTGGACTTCCTATATCTCAGAATAAAAAGGGTCAACTAATCAGTTTGGAGGAGCACGGGTCTGCTTTTGCAACTCCTAGACTGACTATGAGCCGCCATAGCGTGCACTCCCAAAATTACATACATTAAAACAGTTCTTCCCTGTGTGCAATTTGTAACGTTCATATATATTTTAAAAATTATACTTTGGCTATGTGCCAGGCTGTGTCGTTTTCTTCGGGTTATCCATCAGCCCCAATGAATACATGGATGAGTACTTCTTGATATGAAAAAAAAATACAAAAAAGGTGATTCAGTCTACGTTGGATCTTCTTTACAGACGCGCCTCCAAGACTGCAAGGAAAGAAAATGAAAAATACCCAATTGTTAGTATCTTATTTTATTCTACACTAAATTCAGTTAACAACACAATCATCTATAATCATGTTTTAAGGGGAAAACAGCTAAAACATGCTCAAGGAGTGGCTAGAAATCAACAAATGACATCCTAGTTTAGATTATTTTTGCATATTCACGGAATTATTGTGATTATTTGCATATTTTTGCATTAAAATAATCATCTTACAAAACCTATATAGAAAGGCACCATCTTTGGCTGTAGTACACAGCTCGAAATTCCCCATCAGCTATTTTGCCACAAAGTTAGAAGTACTAAATTGTCTACAAAGTCACTGTATCCTGTATCATTTCAATTTTCTCTTCACTTCAACCCCAAGACCCAAAATGTGCCTGCATGATATTGTCTCATGATTTGCACAAAATGAGCACCATAAAAATATGGTTTGGAAAAGAATTTGAGGTCCTGCACAGAGCCTTGACCTCAACCCCACTAAATTGCAACACAGACTGAACACCAGACCTCTTCGTCCAACAATCAGTGCCTGACCTCAACCCTGACAGTCAGATGTCTTTAAAACATTTTGGCCAGAAAGTGTATTATCAGCAAGTCATATTATTTGACTTGCTGATCATTCACAGCACTGCAGTGACATGCCTTGACAGGATACAACTTCACAGCTACCTGCTCAAAGGAGCACTTAGTGTCTTGCAAGCGAATTAGAACGAAATAAACATGCTAAATCTTAAAGGAGTAAAAAATTAATTTCAATCAGTAGCTGTTTACTTACACACCCACACTGTGTGTAACATAGTCATTAGGCAGTTCCCTACAGTAGGTAGGCAGCATTTGTGCACTCCAGAGATAAAGGATGTCCTATTTGGAAGGAATTTGAGGGCACATGTGTACGTCTCAGTGAAGGCAAGTCTATAAATCTGTACATAGAACCAGTGTTCCATGAAGGTTTCGAAGGACATTGTGTACCAAACCAACCATTCAATACAAATCATATATAATATAAAAATGAACTAGCTTAAGTACACATTTTTTCAGCATCCACTCGCTAACTTGCTCGTCAAAGTTTCTTTAAACAAATATGGCTTCAAGATTCAAACTCTGTGCTAGATAGCTGCACAGGTACAAACTGAAGAAACTGCATTCCCAGAGCATTTTAATCAGCCGTCACACCGGCAGCACAGACTGTCACGTAATACATAAATAACGATCATTACCGCATATTGCTGCAGCGTTTACTCTTCACTACAAAAATTTGGCTTTCTATATAAAGACATTGCCCTAAACCTCTAAGCTATAAATGAGAAATAATGAATTTGACATCACATAAACTTTATAATATGGCTCGATAATAACTAAACGAGGAATTAATGATTGAGCTGGCTCATAAAACGTCGAGCACGCTTTTGTGTTGTGTTTGAAATATCTCTGATTGAAGAAGAAAAGAAATACAGGGAAAATATCATTCGAAACTATTGATTTCATAAGAGTGTAACGTCAGAGTTCATTTATTTAATGTTTAGTAAATGTTAGTTCATTTGTTCAAAATATATATACTGTATTATAATAACCTCCATTCTTCTGGCCAGATGTTCTATTGATTTTGGAGTGTGCTTGTGGAGATTTTTTGACATCCAGCTACAAGGGCATAAGGATAGTCAGGTGATAATGGTGAGGAGTCCAAGCGTGCACTAAGCTTTCCAATTCATCCCAAATAGTGTTCAATATAGTTGAGGTCAGAACTCTATAGCAGGAGATCTTCCACTGTACACCATATTTTCATGCATCTGGCCTTGTGCACAGGTGCACTTTCATACCTGAAACACTACATCTGAACACATCCTATAATAATTGTGTGCCTCCAACACTTTCAACACCACATGCGTAGTTCATTCATCACTGTTATCTCTGTTAAAGCATATTATTACCACTATTTAGTATTAAATTGAATTAGTGCATTGCTATTACTATTACTATCTATTATATAGTATTAACTTTTGAATAAAAATGCTTTTATTTGGATTATTTGACCGATTAACATTTCCAGATTCAATTTATTAGTTGTCTATTAGATTCCTGCTTTCTGAAGTTCTGGACTTCTCCTGCTTGTATTGCAAATCCATTCATGGCAATGTGATCATTATGATCATTTTATTAAAAAATGAATCAAACACCGGACATGTTAATGAATCCAAGTTAGAATTTAATTAAAGCGGTTTCGGTAATAACTCATCAGACTGTCTAATTTTTTTATAAATATATTATTCAGGAACTACTGTGAATTCTACATTAATTACACTCGTAGAAAAAAAAGGAAATGCGTTTTTCACAGGTTCTTCGGAGGTTCTGTTTAAACAGTGTATGGTTCTACACTTTTCAGAGAAGAATAATTCAGGGTTATGTGATGAAATAACACAATAATTACCCTTTCTGTTAATTATTTATAGTATCCATTAAGCATGAATTCAACCTTCATGTAAATGATGTATTCAATTATTAAAATGATTTCATTGGAAGAGAGTAGAGCAGAATTGAATATTATATCTGGATGGTGTGTAGAATTATTTTAAATCCTGTACAAAATGAGTCCGGTGATAGATTGAAATAAGCGCCACAATTCAACACTAGAGTGATTTCCTTCATTCAAATGAACATTGTAGAAGTTTTCAAGTTCTGTACAGAGTGAAAGAGCCAATGCAGTGACCCCAGGAGTGGAGGTGTTGCGTCAACGCTGTTAATGATCGTTTCCTCCTTGCAAATCCTGACCTACAGCAGCATTGACGCAAACTGTTGCTCTTTTGTGACTAGGTGGATGCGCAGGATATTTGACGATCTTAGCATTTTCATAATCACACTCAGACTAAGCGTGAAGATGCAGTAACACTTTTTTTCAACCTGAATATCATGACAGATTCCCATCCAGCAGAATCATGAAGTGTCATTATTGCGCAGCGACCGAGGATGTATAGCAACATGTGTGTGTTTGTGTATATATATATATATATATATATATATATATATATATATATATATATATATATATATATATATATATATATATATATAGAGTATATAAGAGACAGTAAGAAAAGATCTTACCTTTTTGAAGTAAAGCAGCTTTGGCATGCAAGCCTTCTATCACACAAGCAGCTAAGAGTGAAGTATAGACAGAGAAATAGATGGAAAGAGAGATGGAGAAAAAGAAAGGAAGGAAGAATTTATGTTTTGCCTAGAGCAGATTAATCTTCAGGGATTTCCGTGCAAATCTCCATTAAAGAGAACCGTTTCAGCTGCAACAGAACGAGAAAGAGAGAAGAAAAGAGTGTGCACCAAAGCAAAGCTGCGTCCATCTGCTGACAGAGAGAGAGAGTCTGTGTGTATATGTGTGTATGAGTGAGTGTGTGAGGGAGGGTGTGTGAATGTGTGTGAGTGTGTATGTGTGTGTGTGTGTGTGAGAGAGAGAGAGAGAGAGAGAGAGAGAGAGAGGGACAATCTGCACCACAGTGTGGAGAGAAAGAGAAGCACATCAGAGAGAGCGGTTCGACTTCAGCCAATACACACAAACACACACATATGCATACACACATTTTGAATTGCTATACAGAGACTATAATGTGTCCCAGTGACTTATGCATTGTGTCTCCCCTTTACTGTCTTGGCTCACACTGCAACACACTACTGTAATCTAGTTCAGGCTCTGTCTCACAGTGTCCCATACTTCTTTTCCTCTGTGGTTCTTGAATATGCAAATTGAAGGAAACCCTCCAGCATTTTCAGCTGAATCTCTTTACTGCAGCTGAAGCCTGTGAACGTTGTTTACGGTTTTTCGAACGGATGAAAGAATTGAAAATAAATTCTAATAAATAGTTGGAGCAGAATTGAGTGAGTAATTCAGTAAACAGCATTTTCTCAACTGTATAAATTCCCGTTTTAGCGCAAGGTATACATTTTCAGAGGGCATATATGTTATTAAATGTTAATAACTGTTGCATCGATGATGATTGATATGTGCCTGTACTATTTGGGTAAGTCTAAGTAAGCAGATGTTGTATATGTGGAGGTAGTTGCTCAGTGGTTAAGACTCTGGTTTACTGACGAGAAGGTTGGGGGCTTAAGTTTCTATTGGGCCCTTGAGCAAGGCCCTTAACCCTATTGTACTCAAGGGGCAATGTATCATGACTGACCCTGCGCTCTGACCCAGTTTCCTAACATCGCTGGGAAATGCAAAAATAAAAGGATTTCACTATGCTGTAAGGTGACAAGTTAAAAAAAATAATTTTCCCTTTAATTGGGAAACTCAAACACATTTTGCATTACATTTGTACACTATATAGACACAAGTTTGTAGGATTTTTATTGGAACATTCCTACAATTATTCCCCATTTTCTTTTATTATAACCTCCTCTTTTTTGGAAATATCTTTTGAATTTTGGAGATTTGTGCTCATTTAGCCACAAAGGTGTTCATTAGGGTTGAGGTCAGAACTCCATTCCAGGCCACTCAAGATCTTCTAATAAAGAAACACAAAATGTACAGTTTGGTATGTACTTCCGTTTTTAAGTCAAATTCTAATTCTAATTTTATTTGTCACATACACATTCATTCAGAGTATGACATATAGTGTCATAAGTCACGGTCGAGGTAAAATTTTGGTAAAGTTGGGGGAAAGAAATGCAAAACAAAAAATAGCTTGTCGTTTTTTATTAACACAGTTTTTATTATTAACATTTATGAACATCACCAGTTCACATTTTTTAAACCTTTTTAAATAAACGGCTTGAATAAAGGAAGTGGCAGCGATTTCGAGCATGCGCAAAACAAAATAAACTAGAAATCCTAATTTGGCGTTCACAATCGTATTTCCAGTACGGTGTGAGTAGCCACGGTGATACTGCGCTATCTAGTTTCTTTTTTACACCCTTGGCATTGTTGTGTAGGTTTTTGTGGTTTAATAATAATAATTGAAAAAAAACTGTGACACTACACAACAGTGTGAGGTGAAGAAACTTGCGGTCCGCCATTTAATACGTTTCAGAGGGAACTCAGATTTGATCTATGTTCCACATGTAAAAAAAGGATTGCATTCGATGCGCCTAACCGAAAACCCTGTCCCGAAAAAGGTCAGTTCGAATACGTATACCATTACACCCCCTATCTTCCACACTAACCCATGTACACCATCTCGTCATGGAGCTGTAATCTATATGGACAAACGTTGATAAAAACCTGATTATAGGATTCATATTGAACATGAAACATCCCATTCTACATTTCGTCCCCGTTGCCTCTTATATTGACCTCAATTATTCCGGAAATATGTTCTAGATTTTCGAGCTTGCCTGAGGAGATTTGTGCTCATTCAGACAAAAGGGTGTTAATAAAGTCAGGTACTGATGTAGGTGATGTGAGGAGGCCTGGGGTGCAGTCAGCATTCACATTCATCCCAGAGGTGTTCAGTACGGTTGATGTTAGAGCTCTAGAGCAGACCATAGTTGTCATGCTGGTTTTGGTTCTACTAGTTTAAGTAAAAATTGAATGAAAATGTAATTGGTTTTTATGAAAATCCAATTATTCAGGAGTGACACTGATAATTCTAGAGGTTTACTTAAAGCCACAACGAGGATTCAATAACCTCTCTGAAGTTCCTGTAACTTCACTGAGAATTCTGCAATGACACTGAGATTTCTAGAGGTTCACTGAGCATTTTAGAATAACACTGCAGAACGGTGGAGCTTTTATTCTGCCCATATTCAACACCAAAAAAGAGATGACAGCATGAAATACACGCCGTTGAGTGAAGAGGTTGTAGAAGTTGATGGATGTGTTGTGTTGTGTGAAGTGTCAGTTGTGTGAATCTTGGCCCCAGTAAACTTGTCTCTCTCTCTCTCTCTCTCTCTCTCTCTCTCTCTCTCTCTCTCTCTCCCAAACCACACACACACACACACACATACACACTCACACTCACACTTCATGCCTGTCCCTATTTTTAGCCCCATTGATTGAGGTCTTATTATTATTATAATTGAGCAGAAACAGGAAACACTTCCTCCCCCCTGCAGATGTTCACTTAAATTATAGTCACTAGGTGGTAAATGTCTGACTGCACTACTAGGAGTTGTTTATATTTCATCACATTTCTCAAAAACTCGCATCTAAACATGGGTATGACAGTAAACACTGTATTAGGACAACACATCTGCACATACACACTCCCACACACACACACACACACACACACACACACACACACACACACACACACACACACACACTGCCACAAACCATCAATGTATTGATAACCACACAATTTTTTTACTTAAAGGCATAACCAGTTCACTGGGCCAAAATATCACTTGTGTTACGGTTGGTGTTTCTATGGCAACTGCCTACACACACACACACACACACACACACACACACACACACACACACACACACACACACACACACACACACATCAAACAAACAGCTTTCAAATATGTTTCGTAGTCGTGGTAGCACTTGTTCACCCGAAATTTTATATTCATCTTTATTTTTAAAGTTTAAATCATTGAAATAAACATTGACACAACATTGACACAAACTTATTTCATGAAAATAAATGAGTTCATTATACAAAATAAATGTTTCAAATACAAAATATTATGTAGGATTATTGCTTATAACACACACACACACACACACACACACACACACACACACACACACACACACACACACACACACATTTTTAGCACCATCGATTGCGGTCTTATTATTATCATTTGGAAAATCAGTTCCTCCCTCCTGCAGATGATCACTTCAATTATAGTCAGTAGGGTGCAAAAGCCTGAATGCACCATTAGGAACTGTTTATATTTCATCAAATCTTCTCCATAACTGATATCAAAATTGCATTTCCCAAACAATGTTTTACAGTTAAACTTGATGTTATTCGGCATTTAATTCTACCGCGAACCACGTGAGCGTGCAATACTCCCTTATACAGTGAAGACAATGTAAGAAAATCAGTGTCTTGCATAATGAATTTGCCAGGTTTTTATACATTTTTTTTATTTAGGCACAAAAACATCATTAATAGAATGAAATCACAGTGCTGGCATGGGTCATCTAGTCATTACACCACACCTAAAGACCAACACAGCTTACCCAGGACATGTATTGCTTCCAAACTTCACCATGGCCATCCATAGCTTTTATTGGTTTGTTTGTTTGTTTGTTTGTTTGTTGTTCTTACTCTCTAGCTCAATCATGATAAAAAAAAATGAAGGAATAACACAATGTCTTCACAACTTCATCTCTTGAAGTTCTGTCTAAGCACATCAGTACAACAAATGTTTAGTGATTAAAAATAATTCTTCAGATTAAAGAAAGAACCTCGTGAATGAATGTGTGTTGCGTTGAAGGTTTTAATTTTGTGGATTAAAAAAATCTATACATTCTTGAAATTGCAGGGTTTTTTTAAATACAGAGACAGACAACAACATAAATGTAATAATAACAGCATAACAGGATTTTGTTTCCACAGAAACTGCATAAAACAAATTAAATATCAAAGGCTGCTTTTTTCCCTTTTACTCATCATTAGCTGTCTCTCTCTTTGTTATCACCATCACTTGGTCTTTTCTTACCTCCCCCACTAAAGAATTGTTCGAGGCATCACTGTGTAGCACTTAATAATTAGTTGAAGTGTGGAAATGATGTTTTTTGGAATCACACTGTATGTAAATATGGATAGTGGCTTTTAAAGGGCAAAACGCAATAAATAATAGAGCGTTATATCTCACTCAGGTGGTTGGGGACCTCTGATGTAAAGCATCCAAATCAGCAAATTAGTGAGAAATTTTTAAAATAAATCAATAAATTATTTACAATTTTTATAGCATATTTGGAAGGTATCTACAATGTCAGCGTTGTGGAAAATCACAGGCGATACTGTATTTAACTTACAATAAGGTGGAATTGCTATTTATTGCTATAAAAATGCTATTACTTTAGCTATCATAAAAATATAATTGTATAATATTTAAATTATAGTATAATTGTTTTAGACTATAGATCAGTACAAATGTAATTGTGTTTTTTTTATCAAGTAGGTATAACTTGATTAGCAGAAATTCCATTATATATAATTATACAATATAAATAAATCTTATATATTTAACAATTGTAATACATTTAAATGAGTCAGAGCTTCTTTTTGTTTGTTTGTTTTTTTGCTGTGATGTATGGTTGATTATTTTCCTATAAACTACCCTCCAAAAAATTGTCAGGTAAAAATTGAACAGAAAATACAGGCAGCAGGGTTGCCAGACGTTTACTATAAACCTGACAGTACTCATACTGTAATTAACTTTAAAGTATGCTCTTGTAATAATAGTTTTGTACATTGCTGTATTTTCCTGGTTCAGAATTTTGGCTTTATATTATGGTTTTATCCTATGCACAAAATTTACCTCTCAGAACACATTTCAATAATCAGGGCGTCACAAGGCAGTGTACTCTGTGTATTTATTCCTCTTTTTGAACTTCTCAATTTTAATTCCTTTTAGTTTGATGTGTAAATGCCTTGTTGTTGCCTGAGGGCTCATTGTATTGTATGCAATGACAATAAAGTACTTTTTACAGTGCATAACAAGCCTATATATGCTACAGATTTCTACAGTTCAGTGCTTGTTTTAAGGTTATACTAATAACTTCCTCTGGGCTATGCAGAAGTGTGCACTGTTTTTGCTGTACACTGGTGGAGTTTTTTGCACTCTTGACCTTAGGTTTGTAAGTTTCGAAACTAAGACTGCCTGACTGAATTATTTGGATGTAGTCCATAATTTTTCCATTGTGTTTTTTTTGTCTTGTTTATTCCAAGGTCTGTATGTTCTTGCTCTTTTCCATGCGTATGTGTAAGATCTTACTTTTACTTTCTTACTTTTATTTACTTACTTACTTACTTTCACTTACTTACTCACTTACTTACTTACTTACTTACTTACATGATTAAACAATTGCCAACTGGTATCTGAACCAGTGGGCAATTGTGTTATTGTTGTGTTATTGTTTCCTTTTGTTTTCCCTTTGTAAACCAAATTTGCAGTTTATTACTGTTCTAATACCCTGACCTAAAAGATTACATTAACAATTAATCTTCGCATCAACTCTTTATCTAAAAGTAGAGACATGAAGTTCAATTATGTAACCAAACGTTTATTTAAAATAGACAGCAGCAAGTAAAAAACTTAAAATTAGCTTAACAAGCTTTTCTAATTTAACATAACACGCTCTACTCCTTCAGCTAAAGGAATTTTACCTATAGAAAAGAAACCCACAAACCTATAAGCACAATAATGCTGCTAGTTGCTAAAACAAACAAACAAAAAAAAAAACCGAACAAAAAAAAGTTGTTAACTTTGAACTATTAAAATGGACATTGTCTCAAACAGCTTTGCAAAGTTAAAGAGGTTATAAAGTTAAAATGTATCAGTTTAGTGTCTATGAGTTTGTTCCTAATAAGTTTATCCCTAATGAGCGTGCCATTGGCGACAATGAAAGAAAAACTCCTTGAGACATTATGAGGCAAAAACCTTGAGAAAAAACAGACTCCAAAGGGAACCACCCCAGCTGAACAGAGAGGTCAACAATTAAAGAGAACTCCTTGTGTTGGAAAAGGTGTTGGGATGAATCAGGCATAGTAACCAAATGTCACCATACAGAACGAATGTATTTCAGCGAGCTGTATGATTTGTCCTTAAAAAAAAGGATTATGCTTCAATCGAGGAGTCTCTCAACTGTTAATTCCAATATCACTCCACGAATGCATTGCCATTCAATGTATATTGCGGGTTATTATAAGAAATATTGGGCAGAATGCATTGTTTTCTACATTATAGCACTGTTTGGTACAGTATAGTCAAATTCCTCATTGTATTTCTCTAAATAAAGCAACATCATTATAACCTGTCATAAGATTTTGTTCAAATGAGTCGAAACTTTCTTTTGTGTTCAATGTTTTCTTGTGTTTGTGTCACTGCTTATGTAAGTAGTTGTTCATTATGAAACATAGGAGGAGGAAACATCTCGAACACCTGTGTATGACAGTTAGCACTGTGTGCGGGAGGTGTTACTGTCATGCTGTGAATGGTGTGAAAGAAGACGTGACAGAGGGGAAACCGTGTTCGGAAGTGATGATGCAGAGGTTGCAGGGCTATTTATGAAATTTAATCAAGCAGGAAAATGTACAATCGTCAACTGGTTGATGTAGTGTCATTTCCATAATTGAAAATGTTTTTATTATTCTGGATTGTCTGTATTGTCTTGTATAGTCTTGTTTTGTTTTGTCTTGTCTGTTTTGTCATGTATAGGTTTTATTTATGTCTGTACTTTTGAGAGTCACTAACAGCTGGAACCAAATTCCTTGTGTGTGTCAACACACTTGGCCAATAAACCTGATTCTGATTCTGATTATTAGTGTAAAAGTAGAAATTGGTCGTTCTTATTGAAAGCTGCCACTCTTGGGCCCTTGATCAAGGCCCTTAACCCTCTCTGCTCCAGGGGTGTTGTATTATGGCTGACATTGTGCTCTTACCCTCCTTACCATAACATCACTGGGATATGTGAAGAAAGGATTTCACTGTACACAAGTAAACGCCTCCTTCTTTTTTTAGCAGTGAAATGCTGATAAACACAAATAAGGAAGCCCAAACTACGGCCTGGGTGCAAAAGTTAGACAATGGTGATCTTGATTTGGCCCAACATGCTATATACAATAAATAAAAAAGGGGGGAAATGCAATCGACACAGATCTATATATAAAATGTAACATAACATTTTTGTTAGATTTTTAAGCTGCAAAAACTTCAGCAGTACCTCCCTCTGTGATCAGAATTTCAATCTAATGATCTAAAAAATAAATTAACTGAATCTTACTTACAATAATATCCTGAATTTTGACCGGTCTTAATGTCTGTCATTAGAGAACACTGATATTACAAGCATATGGCTGTATTGCTTATAGCTTGAATAGATGTTTCAGGCATTAAACTCTAGTGTGCTACAGTATAAATGGGATTGTTTCTATGATATACTACAAGTTTTATCCAACAAGAAAACATAATTTTTATTTAAACACATTATAAACACATTTCTATTTATTTACTTCTTTGTTTGTTCGTTCATTCATTTCTAAATACATTTTCGAAATTGTTGTTCAGTTCGAAATCATCAATGAAGGACTCATGGTAACATTAATTTTAATATAGTACAGTTTGGAATAATGCAACATTTAATTTTGGCACATGGCATCGTTCAAGTTCAATTGTTGGTCCCTTATAGACAAAGGTTTACTGTACACTGATAGAATTTCTGCACTACTGACCTGAAGCTTGTAAGTTCTGAACCCAGGGTTGCCTGATGGCATTGTCTGGATGTTGCCCGAGATTTTCTTAGAAACCTTTTTTGCTGTAACCTCGTGTTTGTGTGTGTGTGTGTGTGTGTGTGTGTGTGTGTGTGTGTGTGTGTGTGTGTGTGTGTGTGTGTGTGTGCTGTTTGGATCTTGATTATAAATTCCTCAGACCCTATGGCACTTGACCTGTTTGGATGAAAGGTTATTTATTTGATATTCATATTTTACATAATTTATTTCTCACTGTGGTATCTATAAGACTAAAAATCCAAACAAATAGGTCTCACCTTATTACAAATTAAATCTCAAAATGAAATGACTGAAATGTACATTTAGATTAACATCAGGATGAACAAAACATCCTGATGTATATCTTATAATTTATATGTCTGTTTTTAGCTTTAGTGCTGTTAGAGGACACTTTTGCCCTTCATAAAGGTCCCTTATTATCCCAACCAGAACAGAGCACCTGCTCTCTTTAATCACATCGTCGACATCCTGAAACTCGATATCGGCTTTTTGTGTTTGCGCTCGGCATCCGTCAAGACCGAGAGAGCGCTTATATAACACGAGGCGTTGGGCTAGATTTTATTTCAATCTGTTAATTGCAATATCATTTGCATACTATGAATATGGCAAAGACAAATCACGTGCTTATCAAAATTAATCACAGGTACTTTATTAATAGATGTCTTAAGATGTAAACATTTGAAATTATTTGGACACCTGACATTTCCAGCCATATGTGGTCGTTCCTAAATTGTTACCACAAAGTTGGAGGTGCACAATTGTATAGAATCTCTCTGTAGTATAAAATGTTTCCTTCAATTAACCAACATCAGTAAATGACTTCACTTACACCTTGTTTCTAAATAAATACTCCACAAGTACACGCCAAAATCTAGTAGAACAACTTCCCAGAAGAGTGGCGGTTATTATAATAGTAAATGTGGACTAAATTTGAAACGGGATGTTCAAACAGCACATACCAATCAGTCAGGTGTCCACAAACGTTTGTGCATGTAGGTTACATTCAAATGATCATTTGGAACAAACTCAGTGTAATTAAACTATATTAAGGTAATTAGCAGTATGACTGGAAGCATAACGAAGAAAACAGTGTGCCGTGTTTGTTTCTGTGCAGATTAAAAAAATATACAAACTGACATGCTGTAAAGCCTCTAAAGCTTCCCTACGGCATGCAGGAAATATTACATTTGTTTAATTAATTGACTGATTACATTTCTTTTTATTTGGTTGGGTAACTTGGGCGCTTTGGTAAAGATATGTCCGTTTCTGAGCATTGTGTTGCTGCATGAAAACCATTGCACATCATTTCAAATGGAATTGGAAATTCTCTTTATCCCCACCACACACAATTGTCTTACGATAGTTGTGAGGACTTTTCACTAATTATAAGGAAAACTTTTGGCTCGTTTATTTTTGAAATAAATTTGTTTATGACCTTATGACATAGTGAAGTGGCTGATGGTAAGTGTAACATAATCCTTTAGCATAATCCTGATACATTGGCATTTGAATGATATAATAGAGACTTTACTTAAAGTGAGTCAAAATTAAAATGTAATTATTATTAATAATAATCATAATAATAATTCATGGAACGAGTCTGTGGTGTCACTGGGTTTGTCAGCAACACTTTTTTCAATCATGATTAAGTCTTCACAAAAAAGACCTTGCATTTTCCTGGGATTTTTTTTTTTTTTTGTCATTTATAGAGAATATATAATATACTAACTTTCATCATTGGGAAATAAACACTTTCTGCCCTCTGGAAGAACAGCCCTGAACTCACTACATGCTGTTCGTAAAAAAATGCGCCGACCTTCACACCACTCACAGCTTTATCACCAAAGGGGACTTTTTGGTTTGGATTGTGTTGGTCTTGTGGGAACAATTTGGAGTACAGATAAAAAATAACAATTATTTCAGCTGTACTTCAAATTGTGTATGTGTATATGGCCAATGATCAGGGCACAGCCCACAAGAGCTACAGTTTTGGAGATGCTCTGACCCATCGTCTGTCCATCACAATTTTGCTCTTGTCAAACTCGATGTAATCCTTACATCTGCCTATTTTTTCTGCTTCTAACACATCAACTTTAAATACAAAACGTTCACATGTTGCCTAATGTATCACACCCACTAACAGGTGCTATGATGAAGACAGTGTTATTCACTTACTGGTCATAATGTTATAATATTATAATGTAACGTCTGGTCGGTGTATAGATTTGGGGTAATGGAGACATATTATGGACACTGTAATCTTAGTCTAGGGTTGATTATAATTTTATGTTGGTAAAAACAGATACAAATGTTCTTTTCTAGTTAAATGCTTTCTAGAATGATGTTAAACACTCCCTACTTAGACCTATGTTTTCTTTTTTCAGTTTTGACTCAGTTTAGATTTTTTTAATTAATTAATTTATATTTAAATACATATCTATCTAGATCAACTCCCCCACCATCCCCCCAAAAAAGCAATAAATGTGTTGAATACACCAGAGGACAAAATGTGTATTGAATTGAAATACTGTTTATTGGAATAAATCTCAGTGAAATACATTCTCTGAATCTTTTGTTAATAAAAATCACAAAATACTTATATTCATATGAGCAAAATGTATATAAGGTATATTCCCACTGATTCCTATTGATGCATCTTTTTTAGTACATCTAGATGCCTAGGCACAAAAATATTTTTCAAACATAACCTCCTGTTTTTTACACTATTGAAATATATTAAATAATATTGGACTGCTGATAAAGGAATAGCCTCAACCATTCTAAAAGTGCGTTCAGTCTACGTCAAGCTTCCTTTCTTCTAGAACAAAAACAAGTACAGTACATCAGGATCAGTAAAATAATCATTAAGAACATTAATCCACTAGGTGGCGCTGCAGCTCTGTAAAAACAGCAAGAACGAACGAGAGTAAATTCATTCCTAGTAAGATGTGAAACAAATAATTATTGGATGTTTTTGATACTAGTTGAAAAATAAATGTAGCATGAACTGAAACTATAATGAAATTTTTTACTTTTCTAGTAAATGCAACATAAAACGAGTAAATGAAATTTCAGGCAACTTCGAAAAGGACTTTTTGTGACAGTGCGGGGCAAATATTTTAAATGAACATTGTAAGCAGGGTAACACCAGATACAGATACTACTAACATTTTGTAATGTGGTGGATCGAGGGGGTAAATTACGTAAACAAAGTGCCACTACACCCCTCTTTGCTACACCTAAGTGCATCAATGTTTTGTCGAACATCTTGGTCTTGCGTGTTATTCCACTTTTATCACGTCAATAATCTTATGATGATTTAACTAATAAACAGCATGTTGAAAATATTAATGGTTTTTAGTTAGATTTTAATGTTCCATGAACATAGTGTAATCTCAAAAACAACCAATCCTCCTTTTATAAATGTTAAAAAAATAAAATCGTCACTCCAGGTTTTACTCTGAGTGGTACAAGTGTCTGTTTTTAAGTTGTTATTATAGAAACTGTAAGATTCCAGAACATCAGGATCAGTCTGTCATTCATGCTACAGTCAGAAGTCCTTTCACACTAATGCACATATTCTGAGCAGATTCCAGATTCCATTGTATTCAGTAGTACAGACATCCTGAACGTATTTAATCACATGACCGCATAACTGCAATTCAACTGTAACTTCTGTCAGTTAAGGTAGGACCAGCTTGCTAGCAGCTAAATCGTGTGATTGGTCGATTTTAATCGAAGGCACAAACAGGAAAAAAGTTTGAGTCAGTATACATAGAGTTTATACACACGTTCCATCCCATTTACACTTTCATAAACACAGATGTTCACACTAAAACCTTTACTCCAAACATTTGTTTCAGTTTCCCTTTAAATTGTCTTCCTCAGTTTAGAGAGACTTTTTAGTTTAGTCCAGGTTTAGTCCACATTCCTTACTATTTCTATTTTAGTAGTTTTCCCAATTGCATGAGAGTTGAGAAAGATACAGTGGATAGATAGATAGATAGATAGATAGATAGATAGATAGATAGATAGATAGATAGATAGATAGATAGATAGATAGATAGATAGATAGATAGATAGATAGATAGATAGATAGATAGATAGATAGATAGATAGATAGATAGATAGATAGATAGATAGATAGATTTACACACATATACACATATACACACACATACACACACACACACACACACACACACACACACACACACACACACACACACACACATATATATATATATATATATATATATATATATATATATATATATATATATACAGTAGTCCCCAAACTCATAGGGGTAACGTTCTAAGTCCCCGAGTTCATCAAAATCAAGTTCTGAAAACCTGTAAATTTTAGACGCGCCCCTATGGTACCTTAGTGGATTCATCTAGACATTATGTTACTTTATAAACATATATTGTATATATATTGTGTACAGTATTTGACCAAATACCTAGTTTAAAATGTTATTCCTAATGTTCGGTCCCGCTGCAGATTCCCACAAATTTTAAAATAATCTGCAACTTGCTGTTAGTTAGGTTCCAAATGAGAACCCGCTAATTTTCCGAGCCGCGAGTTCCGAACCATGAATTATCGGGGGTTGACTGTATATATAGTTATCGGGGATGTGAAATTGTTGGACTAAAATGCAGTTCTAATAAATTCTGATGTTTTGATCACCGACTTCTAATGTCATAAAGAATGACCAATGAGCAAAACTCTAATTTGGACTGATTCAAAGCCTAGCACTCATTTTCGCCAAACACTTTTTAATCACATTTTTGGCACTTATTTTTTTCTTCATCATTTCTTTACCAAAGACACAGCTGACTTTTCAACAGTATTACCTTAATTTTGCCTTTCCGTTTTTTTTTTTTTCCTTTTTTAGCATGACTCATTGTTTGCCCTTAAACGCATCCAGATTTGCAGACGATTTTTTCTTGCCTATGACTTTCCAGTTGTTACGAAGCAATGAACTGTTTTAATGTTTTAATGAATTGAACTCAAAGGCATGGCTTTATAAAAACTCATCCCTTTAAAAACATGTACATTTTGTGATTGATGATTGATCTACTGGGATGGACGAAGGAGCAAACATAGCAAACATAAGTTCTTTGGGACAGCATGGATACACAAGATTTCACTGTAAAAAAAATTATACAGAGCTATACGCAAAAGCACATTTTTTAAAACATCCTTGTTCTAAACTATGCAAGTGGACATTTCACAGCTCTACAACTGCATGTCCCTAAATGGCTGAGCCATGTCAGATTTCACAGTGCGCACTCAGAAAAATGTATAAGGAATGTATTAGGAAAAATTTGCTTTTTGAACATCACATTCCACATTTATAACTTTGTCTTTTTAGGAAGATGTTTCACGATGTTTTGGAGTGAACGTGTGGAGATTAATGTTAATTTTGCCACAAGTGTGTTAGTTATGTCAAAGTGATGTACTGATGTAGGTGAGGTGAGGAAGTCTGGGGTACAGTCAGTATTCCAATTAATCCAAAAGGTGTTCAACAGGGTTGAGGTCCAAGCTCTATAACAGGCTCTTCAAGATCTTCCACTCTGCCCCAATTCTTCATGGATCTTATTTTGTGTACAGGGCCATTGTCATGCATTTACAGGTTTAAGTCTCCTAATTCAGGTGAAGAGAAAAGTTTAATTTTACCATATCCGAAGACATCCTATACATTTGTGTGCCTTCAACTTTATGGGAACCACACATATGGCTGGAAAAGTCAGGTGTCCCAATACTTTTGTCCATATAGTGAACATGATAAAGTACACATTTTACTTTTAGATTGTATTACAATCTAATGGTACAAGCACACCATCATAGGTAAGCATTGGGCATGTTTGTCCTACTAAACAAGAAAAAAAAAAAAGCATTCAAATGACCAAACAACTTTTCTTCCTGATTGTGAAGCCACAGATCATCGCTTGGCCCCAGCAAAAACAATAACAGGACAATATTATGGTTTGTAATTGTTTTAGTGTCCAATTGGCAGAGTTTCTTGATTACATCAGAGGAAATGATGTCATAATAACAGCCTCTGTAATCCGACCTCCATGAAGCAAAGTGGAGTATAAAAGCATCTTCCTAATGACACACACATACACACGACACACACATGCGCACTTTGCCTCTGCTCAAAACCAAGGTAGGAAGAAGTTTTTTTTCCTTATTTATTATTGTTCATATAAGAAATGAATATCCTATATGATATTGTGAAGTAAGAGCTTTTCAGTATGTTTCTGTTGTGCTCATTATATACGCTTCAGTCATTACCATCAGCATCATTCACTCACTAACAGCAGTAACACACAGGGCAAAAGCAGATGGTTCTAAAGTGAACACGTAAATACATACTTAAAAAAGACAAATCGGTTCTAAATCTTTAGACGATTGTAGCTGTAAGAAAGCAGCTCACTCATGATAAAACCAGATGCTTGGCTAAACTTCTTTGCATGGCAAATCTGACAGCATCACATCTGTCTGTCAACATCTTATCAGCTTGCCTGAAAACAGCGTGTACAGTAGGAGTGAGAGAAGATTTCTTAGAATCCTTGAAGATGTGATTTTTAACCAAAAAAATATGCATACATATTCATTTCTAAATAATTATATATAAATATATTAGTTTGTAGTCACCATTAGTCATACAGATCAAAACTGCAGGATACAAAATGCCAATCAGGAACAAATCCTCAAAGGTTCCCCAAAATACTTAAAATTTTCAGAGTGAAAGTGAATTTTATTGAGTCTCTTAAAGGCAATGACATTTGGATTGGAAACCACATTGTTATTGTTATAGAAATGAAAAAAATTATAATAAGTTAAAGTAAAATTTCTATATAAAATAAATGGGGGTTTTTTGCTTTCTTTTCAAATTGTATCTATTAAAATCCATTAAAAAGTTTTCTTTAGATACATTTTTATACCTTATACCTGCTTCAAATTTCAAAATATAACTTTATTAAAAAAATAAATCAATAGATTGTAGATGTAAGTATAAATCTGAAAATTATACCAAATAATCACTCTAGAAAAATGAAAGTTAGAAAAAAAAAAGTAAAAAAAAGAAAAGCTGATTTCAGATGGGCTATAAAAAAAAAGGCTGACATTTGCTAGAGCTTTAGACTTTTATACACCTTTATATACTTATTTTGACTTAAATATAAATATATACAGTATACCAAAAAGATGTCCCCAAGTCCAAAAGACACCAGGATAATAATTTATTTGTTAAAAATGTTTGATTGCATTGGAATTACAGCATGGTTTGATTACAGCACTCTGTGTTTCATTGCTTCAGTGTTTACTGCAAAGTCTTTATATTTGCATATAGCAAAATATGAGTGTGTGTAAGCAAAACGAATAAAGTCCAGCTCAGATAAAAAGGCAACTGAATACCCTGTTATTCATCTTAGAGCACTGAGTCTCTGATTGAACTGATGTGATTCAATTAAATGAAATTGGTGTGAAATTGCAGAAAGTCTCGAATAGAGAGAATAGAGTTGTTATTTTAAAAGCACAGGCATTTTGGTCATTGTTGAGATTAAAAGGAATTAACCTGCTGTGAAAGTTCAGCCATGCCGTGTCACTGTTAGTTTCACATTATACAACCTTAAACAGTCATCATTTTTATGAGTATAGTTGGTATTATCAAATAATTAAAAACCTTAACCTAGTGAAAATTTTAAATAATATATACTTATTCATTATTTATGATGTAACTTTTTTCCAGCTACTTTAGCTACCTAAGTGTCCATTACAACTCATTCTGATAAGCCGATTTTTATAACAGCAGAAAAGCAAGAACAGCTTTGCTTAAGCACTTTCTCTAATAAATAAAACAATCTTTCTATAGAGACAGTAAAAAAAAATTTTTGAATTTTTTTGATAAAAGGACAGCAGAATGTTCATTCAAATGTAACTATAAATGGATAAGAAAAATTTGACATTAGACAAATTAGACAAATGTGCATCAGACATTGGAAAATTTTACTGACAATGAAATGTTGCGTAATACCAGATTATCAATGTGATTTCAGACTAATTAACCCCAGTGTACAGTATATCCCATTTAATCTGCTTTAATTGTGTTCTGACATCTGCCACGTTCATGAGGAGCGTGGATGTTATTAAAGGTGCTTGAGACAATGTGAAAGGTGCAGCTCTTTATATAAACATTCACAAGTAAATATGAAAAAGAAATCAATTCATTTTATGACTTCACAACAAGAATCTATATAAACATAGTATGTCATTGCAGGGTCTATGGAGACTCGTGTGCATATTTATTTTTCGTTTTTTCCTCCTGAAGCTGATGGAGTGTGTTCTGTTTTAATAATATGGGCTAAAAGTGCAGTCTGCCTTATACAACCATGAATGCATATCATATATTTACACAAGTCAAAGTAAGGTTGTCGTCTTATAAACACAGACTGACAGCTGGATTGTGGGTGTTGAACCCTGAACTGTGTACAAGGTGGAGTGTGTACAGTAGTGTGTCATCTCATTACTTCTGTTTGCTCATTGCTTAGCAACTAGATTATCTGCTTAATTTTGAAAATAACATTCATTTCCTATACACTCTGCACACACTGCATTGATCATTTTCCACTCTGGATACGGCATGACGAGACGAACTATCTCGAACTATATGTGCTATAGTTTCGGTGTCTAATAAAGCATTAATTTATACTATATGAGAAATTGAGGGCATGCTGTGAAACAATTTCCAAAACTTGAATCCATGTAATGCTTTCTGGGATTGTGAGGACGCAAGGAAATTGATCCCCTGCTCTAAAAGGTCAATGAGTCACTTTTTAATTTCAGAATTTCCTTTCATATGTAATTTTAAAGATTGTTTGTCGATTTTCTAGCTAGCTAAGTTATTCCAATGTGCAAAAATCTTGATAGATCAAATACATGTGGGGGTCAATGTGTCTATTATTTTTGCCAGTATGATGCATTTAAATTGTTTCTGTTCTCAGGTTTTCACTGCGAATTGTTTTTCTTCCTGAAAACACCAATGAAGCAAAATACCTCTTATTGCTGTGTGATCGATGATTCTGACGGGGCTAATGTCAACGTGTTTAAAGTGAGTGCCGAAATCTTCCCGCATACAATTTGGATTTATGTCAATGTCGTATGTGTGTATAGACTGAGATGAAAAGGACACAAACATTTACCAAACATCACAGCTGATATTACTTCAGCATGTGTGTGTATGTGTCATGTTTCTGTGTGTATGTTGGATCAGAACCCACTGCTCACATTTCACTATAATTCATCTCTTGCTAATCCTTTTGACAGGAATAGGATATATACAGGCGGGATGTAAACAAGACACGTAAAAGAGAAAAGATGCTAATGTCCACCTATTTTTTACTCTTAGTGGGTTGTTCAAGGTGATCTTTCAGCTCTGGATTACCTGAGCAAGAAGAGTCCGAGTCACCTGAGCTCTAGGGATGAAAACGGAGCGGGACCGATCCACTATGCTGCCGCTAGTGGGCATTTGGACGTTATTCGGCTCATTGTGTCCTTGACAGGACTTGACGGTGAGTCATGCAGTATTATGCACATAATACAGGCTGCATTAGAGTAAAGCGTTTTAATGTTGAACTGTATGGTTCAAGAATGAGTGAAATATGTCATCATCAGACGTTCTAAATTCCTCTTTCAATCACAACAGCCTCAGATCCATGTCCCAATCATACAACTAATTCACTATATGGGCCACAGAAACAAGTGTCATACTAGTAATAGCCTACATGTGTAATATTTGGTATGTGTGTAAAGCCTTATTGATGATAAAGATCAGAAATTGGACTTCCTCAACCTCACAGGAAGGCTTCGGTAACTCAAACATCCACTTTTTACGACCATGGTGAGCAGAAAAGCATCTTCAATCTCACAAAATATTGACTGTCTTGATGTGGCCAACTTTAAAAGCAGAAGACCACATGAGATTCCCACAAATTAAGATCATGTACCATCTTATAATGGCTACTTCCAACATGATAATGCACCGTGACACAAAGTCATCTCAAACCGGTGCAAAGAGCCAGTGAGTATTTAAACGGCCTTAACAGCCACCAGATCCGAATCCAATAGAGTGCATTCGGGATGTGGTACACCAGAAGATTCAAATCAGCAGCAGTTATATGATCTCAAAGTAATGCTTCAAGAGCATTAAGGAATCCATGGCATTAAAGAATTGAAGATGTTCTAAAAGCTAAGAAAAGTCCTGATCGGTATTAGTAAGGTTCTCCTGATAAAGTGGCCAGTGAACATATGCATTAACATTACAATCATTAATCTATAAGAAGTGTTAAACCACTGTGTATTTGTGTGTGTGTGTGTGTGTGTGTGTGTGTGTGTGTGTGTGTGTGTGTGTGTGTGTGTGTGTGTGTGTGTGTGTGTAAAAGTGGGGCTACACATTCACTCGTTTACTGAAATTTAAATAAAAAGAGAAACTCTGGATTGTTACTGAAGTATTAACAGCTTTTCGAAGGTCTATTATTAAATAATGTGCATTAGTTATCTGGCTCAGATTCCCACATTGCTTGAATGCTTGGACACTTAATAGTGAACATGAACAAACCCATTACTGTCATCTAAAGCGCCCATTATAACCGCATTAACTCATTAAAAAATCATGTGAAAATCTAAAACAGAAAAAAATGTTTAAAAGCATTACAGACACAGTAAGTGGAAAGAGTGTGTGATAAAGCACAGGAAAAAAACTATTTTAATGTAATTTGATGGCTCACAACTAAACAATTGTGTAACTAACAAAGTAAATGTAATTTGTTACTGTACTGAAGTAGCTTTTTGGGTATCGGTATTTTATTGATGTATTTTCACTTTAACTTCACTACATTTCAAAGTCAAATATATTTAAGCTCTGTTTTTAACTTGTTCTGATTGGCGCTTGGTGTATCTACTAATAACCAACATAAAGTTCTGCATCAGTTCAACAGCAAGCAGAAAATTTTTCATAGGAATAAATGATGGAAGAAACTCCAGACTCGAACTCGCCACAACACATGTGGCCTTATTTACGTCATTTTGTTTTGAGGTAGTTGAAATGAAAGTTTTGGGTTTATGATAATTTCTTAGATATCATTCAGTGTTTGATTCATTCATATCATGAATTGAATGAGTTGATTAAGCAAGAGTCTTGTACCAAAAGTGCTAATATGACATTATAGACATAATAAGTCATAATACTTTGGATACTTAAATACATTTAAAAGCAAATAATTTAGTAATTTTACTCAAATGAAAAGCATTTTTACTAGAGTAATATTTTACCTTTGTGTACTTCTGTGTATCTCTATTTTAACTCAAGTGCATGGATTGTGTACTTCGGTCCCCATTGCAATCAAGTGCCTTTTAAGAGTAAAATAAAAGAAATAAAAAATTGCATTGTGCAACATAATCTTTGTACGTTTTAGGATCTTTTTATGTTTGTTGTACCACTATGAGTATCTTAGGGCTCTGTATCACAAATACTGTAGAAGTGTAATAAATGAACTCATATTAGGTAAAATATTTTGTGTTATATAGAGTTGGATGTTCAGGATGCAGAAGGACAAACTCCTCTACATTTTGCTGTGGAGAAAAACCAGGAGTCAAGCTGTTCACTGCTGCTAGATTTGGGTGCAAATCCAAACATATTAAACACAGCCATGATGGCACCGATTCACTTGGCCATCAGCAAAGAACATAATCACCTGGTACAGGTGAGTTACATACACTACATCACCTAGTATGGATAAGTTACACCCAGTCAGTTACCTGGTACAAGTGATTCACATATCCCCTGATCCAGAGCGACATACAACTAAGCAGTTGAGGTTTAAGGGCCTTGCTCAAGGGCCCAGCAGTGGCAGTTAATCCTACTCATTTACCTGGTACAGTTGAGTTACTCACATTCTTTAAGTGGTACAAGTGAGTAACTTCCTCTCAGTTATTCCAACTCTTTTCTTTGGTCGAGATGAGCCACACAAATTTAGTTACCTGTTACAAGTTAGTTACTCCAACCTTATTACCTGGGGCAGATGTATTAAACCCACTTAGTTACTCAGTACAGGTGAGTTACTCCCATTCAGTTACCTGGTACAGGTGAGTTACACACACTGAGTTACCTGGTACAATTAAGTTGCACACAGTCAATCACCACTTGTCATTCATGTTGCTTCAGGTATTCCTGTCCTGCAGCCGGACAGATGTGAATCTGGAGGGAGATCTGGGAAACACACCAGTAATGTTGGCATGTTCCCACAATAACTGTGAAGCTCTTCATGCACTTGTGAGTTATTAGAGGTTTACAGAAACTGTTTTACTTCATTTAAATGTCAACCAAGAGACAGCATGTTAAGTGTGTAAGGTTTGTTCAATAAGTTTTGCAATTGAGCTACAATGCTAGTTACTTATAAGGGAAGCTAATGGTTACCAGTAAGGCATCATGAAAACTTGTACCAAAATCACAAGGCTTTGTCGGATTGTTCTGTTTGTAAGAAAAATCTTTCTGATGTATGATACGTTTGTCTAAAAAAAACAACAAAAGAACATCAAACTCCATGCAAGAAATGTAATATTTGCGAAGTTTGAGGTTGAAATGGAGAGATACAGAATTCCTTTTTTGAGTGATTGTGAGTTCAAATCCCAATAATGCCATAGAAAGTTGACCATGTTCTTTCATTGAGAGGAAGAACAGCAATTCTTTACTTTCTCATTTGGAGTGATGCTAAGCAATCGTCTATGTCGAAAATCGCATACCACTCAATAGGAGTGTACCACTCACTCATACCACTCCCACCCCTGGAAGTGTAATGTAGCATGTGCTAGTGGTAGAATTTAGCAAATGACCTAACTGGGAGAAAATGCAATTTGTTATCTGCATTAGCTCCAGTGCACAACTCAGAGCTCAAAAGGGTCTTTTGAGTAATTGGGCACATGCATTGTTGAGTTCCTTCATGATTCCATTTGCTTGACTTTTTTTCCAGTTTGAACATGGAGCCAAGCTGTGTCATCAGAACAAGCTGGGGCATTATGCGATACACACAGTGGCTTTCTCGGGAGCCAAAGAAGCAATGGAGACAATACTGCAAAAAGGTGAGCCTCTTTGATTTACCTCAGGATGCACCCTGCACACTAACTGCTAAAATATTTATATTCTTTCACCTTTCAGTCTTGTACGTCATCACCATTCCAACTGATTTAAACAATACAAATGATTATGGTTACACAACTTAAGATTTTGGAAGCCCATAGTTTGTGTAGCCATAGAGACAAACCAGTGCACTTGTAACCCCAAAAATGTACTGCTTCAGATTAGTGTTTAAATGAGCCAGCCTATTTAGTGAGTAGGGTGCGTGTTTTGGGACAATTCCACAAAGACCTGATCAGGGTGTTTGAACAAACACAGTAAATATGCACCATTATGTACACCTGCCTTATTTTCTATGCCTCTGTACACGGTGCACTTCTGTAGATAATAAAATGGAGTAGGACGTTGTTGTTGTTGTTTTTTTTTTTTGTGCACATTGACCTAGTGTTAATGCATTTATTTGAAACATCTGATGCATGACTAAAACATTTGTGAACATACAGGCTGCTGCTGGAGGTGAATGTAAATTTTTTGATTTGCACTGATTTACATTTGTTGACCTGTCCACATGTGCAGAGGAGGTAGCCAAATTAAACAAGAGGACAGGGATAAGCAAAACTCATCCTCCGTCTAAACATAGGTTACATGAGTCATGAATGTGCAAATTTGAGGACAAGGTTCTAAACAAATCCATATTGACATACTTTGCATTACAGTATATACAATATAAAAATCCACATTAGTCTTTTTGTGCAGTTCAGTCCCAGACTGCTTTATTGCCATTTTAGTATGTACAGTATTACCATAAAATTCAATGTACCCCAGGAGGTCTGTAAAGTATTTAGAGGGCCAACCACTATAATGATCAAACAATGCTTATGAAATAACTCCACAATGGAGTCTATAGAAATAATTTTTACAGTTATGTAAGGAATATAAAGATGCAGCTTACAGTTTTTAACATACAAATATTTTAATATGTATTTATTCATGTCATTAATCTCTTTTTTGCCTCCCACAATTCTGAACAACCCCAACCAACCTCTCTCCTTCTCTGTTCCAGGAGAAGAGTTTGGAATTTCCATTCTTACACACATTAATTATTTGGATAAATCAAAGAGCAGCCCACTTCATTTAGCTGTAAGAGGTGGAAATATAGAAGTGATCAAGCTTTGCATCGCTAAAGGTGCAAAAGT
Organism: Silurus meridionalis; assembly: GCF_014805685.1. Lineage (NCBI taxonomy): Eukaryota > Metazoa > Chordata > Actinopteri > Siluriformes > Siluridae > Silurus > Silurus meridionalis. Next base: position 5,101,491 of record NC_060904.1, on the reverse strand, counting down.
GGACCAGCAACAGGTAAAGCATCATACACACACACACACACACACACACACACACACACACACACGTTTTGCACCTATTACATACCTTTTCTTACTAATCAATAATGAATCCAATGAAGGCTACGCCTACACCTAAAAGTTTTGTTTTTAAAGCATGACAAGCATTTAGGAGAAAGATTTTCCTTGTCCAACCAAAAGGCCCCAGGAGGTCAAAATGATCAGAATATTTAGATTTATATGAGGCTATGTATATATTCTTTTGTGATTTAATCATTTAAACTGACCGTATAATCAATGTACCAATGTCACTGTGCAGGTCAATAATTACTATGGTTTGTGTGTTGCATAGCAGTGATTCTAAAATGCTAGTGGAAGTCTTTATCACACTGTTGATAAAAAATCGTTTACTCTGGCTGTTGTTCACATTCTGATCAGGGCATAAAATAAACAGATGTAAAGATACCAGTCCATCTTTTTATGTATTTATTTTTATTATCAAAGTTAACTGGAATAATATGATACATGGAATGGGTTTGAACAGGGGGAACATGAATCCCAGTCACATGGCCAAATATTTAGCAACACAGTTTGCACAACTGGAAGCTATTCATGTGTTTTACCTCTTAGCTTTGTAGCTAGAGGGCAGAATACAATATATATACAGCATTTAGACCCCATGCCTTTGTTGACTATTTAAAATTGGGTTAAGAATTACACTTACAATTACACTTAGCTAACATAGGTAATGCTAATATTTAGCAAATCAGTTATGACTGTTATGATACATTAAAAGTTTAGACTACTGTTTATATATATATATATATATATATATATATATATATATATATATATATATATATATATATATATATATACATTCATTTCACTGAGAGTTCTTTGTATATTTTTGTGAGGAACAGAGATGTTCCTCAGCCATCTGAATCTTTCCAACTTGGAAATTTTGATTCCATTCATGTGAAGAACTAATTTCAATTTCAAATAAGCAATTTGAGAGTTACGTGAAACACAATCTCAGTTCCGGTGAATGCATTTGTGCCTTTGTGTGTGTGTGTGTGTGTGTGTGTGTGTGTGTGTGTGTGTGTGTGTATGTTACAGTGTGACAAGTCCACGGCGCTGCATTTCGCCTGCACACAGGGAGCCATGAAAGCCGTACAAGCGATGCTGCGTCCTTATGAGACAAAGATCCATGAAATCATCAACATTAGAGACGCAGCCAATCAGACTCCGTTACACAGGCCAGTCTACTGTATATTCATCCCCAGCCTGCTCACTAAATATACCAATTTTGCATTTTGCCAAATAATTTCTGAAAGTCTAGTACAGAATATTCTGCGTTCTCACAAAATCCCACAATACACTTCAACAAGACAATGTTCAAATGACACCTATTTCATTTTATACGTATTAGACCTTCATTTAGTCCGTTGTTGTTTTCATTTCTTTTTTTTGTATTGTGTTAATAACAATGAAAAACAAAATATATCGTACATTCATTACCCACCAACATTCAGCTGATTAAAACACATAAAAACAGGAATAAAACTAATGAATTCAGGAAATTTTCTGAATTTTGTATTTGCCTTGTAATTACAGAGCCACATTATTCGATCATGTGGAACTGGCAAAATTTCTCGTCTCAAAGGTAAATCAAGAATCATTTTCATACTCTGTTTTTTTAACACTGTACATTGCTTGTTAAAAGTCTGGAAACTCGTAGTCTTTTATGTTTTTTTTGAGAGATTTTGAGAGGTTTTTTTGGCATGTTCCTTTTGTTTCTATGCAACAAACCAGGGTAAACATGGAACGAAGACTTACTTTGACCAAACAAATATATAAATGTTCCGATAATATACAGATACACTTTATATTCATCAAAAAAAGCATTAGCATTAATTACAGCTTTACACACTCTTGGCATCTGAACAGTTCAATTCTCTGAACATTTGCCATTGACTCTTGTAAAATGTCCCACATCAGTTCAATAGGATTTAAATGCAATGACAGGCAGGCCATTCCATAATAGATAACACTCCAGATGATCATTTGCTCTCTAAATAAAGCTTACAGAGCTGGGATGTACTGTATGCTTTAGCTTATTATCTTGTTGCACATTGAAGTTGGCTGCAATCAACTGCAGTTCAGATGGAATTGCATGATGTTGAAATATGGCATGTTGGTTCAGGGTTCTAAAACAACCCCAAACCATTAAGCTTCCACATCTACAGTATGTTTGACTGTAGGGGTGAGGCAGTCTGCTAACATTTTCTCTCCAGATGTAGGTCTTAATGATATTCTTCATCTAGAAATGTGTCAAAATTTGGATTAATCCTTCCACAGAAAATTTTTCAGTCTCTCAGTTCGCATGGGAGTTTGTCTTTTAACAGGTTTATTGCATATAAACAAGGAACATGCAAGAAAATCTATAAAAAAAAAAAAGACTAGGTGTTTCCAAACTTATGACTGACAATAATTGGTGGTTGTGTTTTTGTTTCATGAAGGGCGCAGATATAGACTGCAAGGACTGTAAGAGTTATACCCCTTTACTCCTGGCTACAACAAGCAGCGCATGGAAAACCGTTTCATTCCTGCTCTCTAAAGGTGCTTTTTATTTTCGATTATATATTAATAAAAATTAGCGCTGCCATTCGTATTTTACAGGCAGTTACAACTAAATTTTGGATGTTTGCCAACTGTCTTTTTCCAGAGAGACTTATAATTTTGAAATTTATTGGGGGCATTGCTCAGAGGGCCCAGGAGTGTCACCACTGATGTTTTTGTGTTAATAGGATATAATATAAGCATATTAGTGTATAGTAAAAGTCCATTACATGGAACCTTTGCTATCCTTATTATGAGCTGTAACTTTTGTGTATTATTGTATCTTAAATGTCAGTTACCCTATATGAATTTCCTATCTATAGAACTGCTAAATTAAAGCAATATGAATCTCGCAGTTATGAACATCTGTATATACCTGTGGCTGATCATTATTTTCATATCCTATACAACGGCAGTCTTGTTTGTGTGATTTTGCCTAAATCAAGAGAAAAACACTCAAATGTGTGTACGTGCTTTTTCTTCTCCTTGCAGGTGCAGATTTTAGAATTAAAGACAATACGGGACGGAATTTCCTCCATCTCGTCATCTTCCAACCCAAAGGACTGAAAAATCTTCCTGAACACATTTTACAGGTAGAAAATAAATAGAAAAAAAAAAACCATAATAGCAACAACAGGCGCTGATAGATAGATAGATAGATAGATAGATAGATAGATAGATAGATAGATAGATAGATAGATAGATAGATAGATAGATAGATAGATAGACAGACACAGACAGACCGACAGACAGACTGACAGACAGACAGACAGACAGACAGACAGACAGACAGACAGACAGACAGACAGACAGATAGATAGATAGATAGATAGATAGATAGATAGATAGATAGATAGATAGATAGATAGATAGATAGATAGAAGATTAATGGATGGGAGGGTGGGCGCATAGGTAGGTAGGTAGGTAGGTAGGTAGGTAGATAGATAGATAGATAGATAGATAGATAGATAGATAGATAGATAGATAGATAGATAGATAGATGGATGGATGGATGGATGGATGGATGGATGGATGGATGGATGGATGGATGGATGGATGGATGGATGGATGGATAGATAGATAGATAGATAGATAGATAGATAGATAGATAGATAGATAGATAGATAGATAGATAGAAAAGTCAGGTGTCCTAATACATTTGTTTATATAGTGTAAATATACTGTGTGGTTGTAATTCATTAATACTTTAGCATATGAAGATTTTTAGTTTATCTTTAGTGATCTTTTTCGACTCCAGAATAAAGACGTATGGGAGCTTATGAGCGCTGAGGATTATGAAGGCTGCACTCCTCTACACTATGCCTGCAAACTCGGCATCCACGACTCGGTTAAAAACATGCTGGGGTTTGAAATCTCCTTGGGCCGCAAGTCAAAGGAGAAAAAATCAGCGCTTCATTTTGCTGCAGAGTGAGACAACATCCCACATGCACTATTATTTAGATTTTTATTATTATATGATCATTTTTAGGGTATGATTTATTCAATTAAAATGTAAGTTAAAGGTAATAAAGTTTAACTGGAATCTTGCAAATTAAAGATAAAGTATTTTTTTTGTAGCTAACCCAGGGAAAGTTAAGCATGTTCTCTAGTACAAGATCTCTCGCTGTGTTTTCAGATACGGCCGAATAAATACGTGCCTCAGGCTTTTGGAGACGATCAGGGACTCGCGTTTGCTAAATGAGGGAGATGAGAATGGACTGACTCCGCTCCATCTGGCCTCAAGAGGGGGTCACATCAAGGTGGTGGATCTGCTGCTCAGAAGAGGTGCTCTGTTCCAGAGGTATGCCACCATGATTCAATGTTTGAATGAATGACACCTAGAAGATTACATTAATTTGACTTCAGGATTGTGTTCATCATAAAAATGGATGCTAGTCACCCGGGCCTGTAAAGGAAATTTGTTTATTTTGAATTGCAAGTTATCTTTTCCTTACAAACACAGCACGGTTTTTGAATGTAAGGTAGCTAGCTACAAACTCAGTCTGTCTACTGAATCATAGACGCAGACTGCTAGCTTGTTGATGTTCGCATGATATCAAAAAGTTTTCGAGACCAGCTCTGCTTACTTTATTTATATACGTTTTGCACACTATCACACTAGCGTTTCTGCTACTTCCGAAAAATGTCCTGTAAGTTGTCTTTTCGAAGCTTGTCATGCACCTACTGTGATTAGCGCTGGATCTTCACAATGGTGTCAAAACAGTGAACACCTTCAGGAACAAGGCAAAATCCCCTAGGAGACAAATCTGGCTTGTGTGGAAGTAAGATCGTGTGGATTGTTCTCCGACGATCATCATCCAATGATGTTCAATGGTTTAGACATTTTTAGGGGTTGAGCTCATTGATGGTCTTCCTTCATTCTCGTCGTCTTCCGGTGATGTTCTTCCTTTCTTGAAGCGTGAGTGCAACTCAAAACACCTTGAACGACTCGTGCATCGCCACATGTCCAACATGTGTCATGTCAAACGTCTCTGTTGCAGATTTCCACAGTTTCACACAGAAGTTCACGTTTCCTCTTTGTTCTAACTTGCTGTCCGTGATGAAATTGTAGACGTGGTAATGCACGTGTTCAGAATAGCACCCTTTTAGAACATTGGTCTCGAACCTTTTTGACCCCCTCGTACTTGGATAATGGGTTTAATTGAATATGTTACCTTTTTTACTAATATGTTACAACAGAGGCCTTTGAGACATGAAAAAATATTTTAGTTAACAATAATAATAAAAAAATATATATATATATATATATATATATATATATATATATATGTATATAAAGCCAAAAAGAAAAATATTTTCTTTTTAAAGCAAAGAAAAAAAGAGAAAGAAAATTTTTTTTTATGCTTAAGGTGCAAAAAAATTAAAAATAAAACACAGACAAGACACAGCCTTATTTATTTGAAACATGGGTGCCTGGGGTTTGTTCTTTATACATGGATTACTCAATTAGCTGGATATTATTGTTGACAATTTGACATAATCCAGGATTTAGTTCAGTCCCTTGAAGTTACACTTGCTGTCATAGCAATATGTCCGTAAGCTCATACGCACTCAGGAGCAGGCTTATTTCACATACATAGGATTAGGATTATGGCTTTATAAGCAGAGGTGATACAGGAAGTGTGTAGCACTTTATTAGAGCAACGTGTTGTGGGAAAAAAACATGAGATTGCCACAAGTATTGGGTCACCTGGTCATAAGTTTGATATGTGATTTTTGAGCATTGTATTTCACATTTAGTCCCAATTTGCTCTCAAAATTTCCTTTACTCTTCTGGGAAGATGTTCCACTAGATTTTGGAGTGTGTTTATGGATATTTGTGTTCATCAGCCACAAGGGTGTTACAAAGGGCCGGTACTGATGTAGGTGAGGAGGTCTGGGCTGCAGTCAGCATTCACATTCATCCCAAAGGCGTTCAGTAGGGATGAGATCAGCGCTTTATAGCAGGCCACTCAAGATCTTCCTCTCCAAAGCATGTAAACCAAATCTTCAAGGAGCTCACTTTGTGCACAAGGGCATTTCCATGCTGGAACAAATTTGGCTTTAAAGCTACAGACATCCTATTCAATTAAGTGCCTTAAGCTTTTTGGTAACGGTTTGGAAAAGAACCAGATATAGCAGGAAATGTCAGGTGACCTAATACTTTTGGCAATATAGTGTATATCATGAGGAATGCTTACGTATTTGTTGGCAAAATTCTGACAGCCATTTCTCCATTTCAGCTCAACTGTTTTATTTGTATACGGCTTTTAACAGTGGACAGAAATAAATAGATAAATAGATAAATAATATTATATAATTTGTACCCTAATAAGTCAGTGCTGACAGTGGCAAAGAAAAATCCCCTAAGATGTTATAAGGTTAAAACCTTGAGAGGAACCTGACTCAAAAAGGGAATCCATCCCCAACTGGGTGACAATGAATGTCCATCCATTACAGTTCTATCATTGTTAAGGTCATCAGCTGTTCACTGATTGTCACTTAAATGCAAAACTATTCATGGTAAATGAAGCCATAAACCATTGGAGCAAACTATATTAATTACAGTACAAATCCATCTTCTTTGTTCCTGAGTTTAACCCCTCATGGATGTAACCTCATGTAACCTCATGGATCTTTAGGCTGGTTATACAGAGAACATCCTCAGCTGCACCAAATGGTCTTCAGTTGAAGAGAACTGCATCCATAGGCCCAGAAAGAAGAAAAGGGCTGATTCCTCAGGAGCATGTGTAGCTCAAGGGGATTCCTGCCATTTTAATAAGGATTTCAAATTCTTCATAACCTTCAAAAAATATCTCTTGTTTTGCAGCAATATAAAAAAGAACAGGGCCAGAACATAATTACAGTGATTGCATGATCTTGAAATTAAGGGTGTTTTCACACCTAGTTCGTTTGAGCCCTCCAAACGCTCTCGGAGCGGTTCAGTGTGTATATGTGAACAAACCAAGTGATCTCAGACCCCTTAAAAGGACCCAGAAGCGAACCGTACTCAGACCACCTCCGGAGGTGGTCTGAGTACGGTTCGTTTGTGGGTCCGTTGTGGTTCGATTTGTTTGTGACATGTGAAAGCAATGTGGTCCCGGTCCGCTTTGCATTTCGTTTCGCCAAATGTCCCTGGAGGCTTGCCATACCTGCAGCCGTGTTCCGTCACTGCTGAAACACAAAACTTTTTGACATGGCAGGTCGGAGTCGTGTGGTCTTATGAAGAGAGCTGTGCACTTCTTAATATTTGTAAAGAGGATGGCATTAAACGCCAACTATTCACAATACATAAAAACATAAAAGTATTTCTTCTGTTTTCTCAAAAACTGAAGGAAAGGGGCTACAACAGAACAGCACCACAATGTCACGTACAAGTGAAAAAACTACGACAGAAGTACATAAACACACGTGATAAAATTTCACACAATTCTGGGTTCTGAGTTCTTATGAGGTTGAGGTGTGAACACGAAAGGGTCTGAGATCACTTCAATACTGAAGAGGACCAAAAAGAGAACTGGGTTCTCTTTTGAGTCTTTTTTATTGTGAACACGAAAGGGACTGAGTTCACATTTGCTTAGATCACTTTTTGGTTCACTTTAAGTGAACTGGGTTTGGTTCTTTTAAAACGAACTAGGTGTGAAAACACCCTAACAGATAGAAGGAACACAACTTGGAGAACAATGAGGACCTCTATTGGTGAAAACACAAAATAATCAAGAATCCTGACAGAAAAATGCAAAATGCTGTCAGTAGAATGTATTAAAATATTTTTGTATTTCATTTAAACGTAATATGTATTATTTACGCTTACTGAAATGTAGTGAGCTTAGTATTACTTTTGTCATTGTTCTTTGGGGGGGAAAAGCTCTGGTTCTCTCAGTTCTCTATTTTTTTATCAGTTGTTGTTGAACTGTTGTCCCATCCAGAGGTGGGAAGTAACGAAGTACAAATACTTCATTGCTGTATTTAAGTAGATATTTTCTGGTATCAGTTCTTCACTCATTACATTTTTTACACAACTATCTGTACTTTCTACTTCTACATTTTCAAACCAGCCTCAGATCATTTAGTTGTAGTATATTTGATGACATTATCAATATTTTTTCTTCTCACTGTGCCGTTTTCAGCCCATCAACCTATTTCTTGTCATTGTGTGGCTTTTTCAACCACCCACTGGTTCATTTCACTTGTGGTATCATTTCCTGGCTCTCACACACCACAGGCAACAATAAGTATGGGGTTAACATGGATGAGACAGAGGGAGTCAGTGATGTAAACATGACTGAGAACTGAGACTTTCCTGATCACCTAAACATCATCTTTTCTCTGTTTGTTTTCTATATGGTGGTTGTTCAACCTGAATACATTCATTAAATAGCAATATTCGAAATTCTTTTGTATTAATATATTAATATGTTGTGAGGTCCAGTTACCAGCATGACAATAAAACAGGTGGTAGTCGAGTACATTAAGTACACTTCAGAACCCAAACTTCTTTACTTTAAATTGAGTAAAAAAGTGTAGTCAGCACTTCAACTTTTACCAGAGGCTTTTAAAACATGAGTATCTGTACTTCTACTTGAGTGAAGGATGTGTGTATGTCTTTCTTTTGCCATCTCTGGATTTATCAAAAATGATTAATGAAATTGTTCAAAACAATGATGTTAAATTGAATCAGATAGAAGGAAAGTTTGTTGGAGTAAATCTATGGTTTTTGTGTGTTAACGCACAGCGACTATAAAGGCTGGTCGTGTTTACATCACGCTGCTGCTGAAGGATACACACAAACAATGATTATCCTGCTGGCAGCAAACATCAAACTGCTGGACAACACAGATGAAGAAGGGGTATGATATATATAAAAAATAAAAAAGTAAAAATATACAATACAACTACAAAAAAATCTATTAAAATATTTATCTTTAACTTTGGGGTGACTTTTGGAACTGTGCCACCTCTGTGCCACTAAACTATCCCTGTACAGGACACGGCTCTGCACGTAGCCGCACGTGAAGGTCATGTTGCAGCTGTAAAGCTCTTACTGAACCAAGGAGCTGAAATCCTGCTCAATAATAATCATGCATCTTTCTTCCACGAAGCCGTGCGCAATGGGAAAAAAGATGTTGCTAACACTGCTATTGAGCATGAGAGGTGAGAAAACACACACACACACATGCATACATACAATATATATATATGGGGGTTCAAGCTCAAATCTGACCTTAACCCTATTACTACACAATATTACTATTACTACACAATATGGACAAAAGTATTGGGACATCTGACTTTTCCAGGCGTATGTGGTTCTTCGGATTTGTCTTCGGATGTGGTGAATGTAGATTTGAACCATGAGAGCCAAACCATGAAGATATGGTTTTCATGGATTGGAATTGAAGCGGTCTCTGACCTCAACCCTGTTGAACGCCTTTGAGATTAAATGAAACGCTGACTGCACCAAAGGCCTCCTGACCTCACCTACATCCGTACCTGACTTTAGCCTTTAATTGGCTGAATGAACACAAATCTCTAGAAGCACACTCCAAAATCTAGTGAAGCATCTTTCCAAAAGAATGGTAGTTATTATAACAGCAAATGGGGACTAAATGTCAAATGGGATGTTCAAAAAGCTCATATAAATCTTACAGTTAGGTGTCCACAAACTTTTGTCCATATAGTGTTATTAAGGTTGGCATTATTAATTTAATTGCAAGATTTTTGAATATGAGTAACTTTACAGCATTAGTGTTCGTGTAACATTTGGATGCAATGCATTGGCTCTGAATACAGCTTTTATATAGACATTTAGTTGTAATGTATTTATTTTCTGTTTTGAGTGACTTCATTCTTTTTTATGTATGTTAAATTTACAATAAAAAAACATTTAATTTGCCATTATGAAGGACTTTGTCATTGACTTACAGATTTGAAGGATTCATACACGTCTATTCGTGAAATTGTTATTGTTTAATGGCAGGTCAGAAGAGATTATACTTCAGTTTAAAATGGGCTACAGTCGCTGTGGTGTGCTGGATTTAATAGAGTTTCTGCCTGAATCAACAAAGGTGTGTGTTGTGTTTTTTTGTTTTTTTCTCCAAATACTTTACAGTGGGTTTATAAACCTCAAGTTCAGTTGTATTTTTTTTTTTATATATTTCACCAGTAATTGATAGATCAGAAGACAGACAGACAGACAGACAGACAGACAGACAGACAGACAGACAGACAGATAGATAGATAGATAGATAGATAGATAGATAGATAGATAGATAGATAGATAGATAGATAGATAGATAGATAGGTAGGTTCCAGTTATGATTTTTCTGTTGTTACTGCTTATTATATACTGTATATAGTGTTATTGTATATACTATAGAAACTAGGCTTTGAAGAACAGTTTATCCTATAAAATGTTAAATGCATGTGGCTATTAAATACCATTAGTTTTTCCCTGACCTCTGCTGGAGAGAAGAGAACTCCACATGTGCAGCTGTAATTCTTTTAAAACCATTTCCAGAATACATAAATACAGTATAAATACATATATTAGCCCAGTTTGTTGATTCCCATTGTGGGCTCATCTCGTAGACCATCTTCTAAATCAGTCAACCAGCTAATATACTGTTTTGTAGATGGTAAGTGATGACAGAACCTGATGTGGAGATATTTGGAGACACAATAAGAGAAGAAATAGATTTTTTCAATGTTTTTTTTAACAATTATTTCTTTTGCAACATGTAGCATCTACTGGATCAGTGTATGACTGAATCAGAGCATGACCCAAACAGCACTGCCTACCATGTAAGTATTAAAAGTGTGTGTGTGTGTGTGTGTGTGTGTGTGTGTGTGTGTGTGTGTATATATACATATAAATACATCGACCAGGCATAAATTTATGACCACTTTCCTAATATTGTGTTGGTCTCCTTTTGCTGCCAAAATAGGCCTGACTCAGTCCCAATCATTAACAGCATTATTTTAGTACTGGGATACTCAATGATGAAGAATGGACCACACAAATTTAATGAACAAACAGGAAACTAAGACTAACAGGACTCAATGGGAACAATGGGAGACTAATGAGGGACACAGGGACAAAACAGGGAAACACAAAGTAAAGAAAAAAAACAAGGATTCCCCAAATCCTTACAGATAATATTTGTTATTGAAGTGATCTTTCAGTTATTTTAATGTTTTGGCTGATCAGTGAATAAAACACATCAGGTAAACTGAAAAACCTTAAAATAATACACATTCTTCTCTAAATCATATATTTTTTATTACATCACTATGTTTTTATTGTTTTATTATTAGCATTAAAGTCAATATTATTTATGGCTTCAACATCAGTAATAATAAGGTTATGTTTGCAGATCACATACAATTTCCAGTGGCTTCAGGCTCCAGTAAGCGTACAGAAATCATCTCAAATGGACAAAGCGGTGTATATTCAGCCTCTGGCTGCTCTAAATGTGAGTAGCAAACAGCCCACAGGCTATTATTACTGTCACTGGTGGCCACTACGGCTTCTGGTTCGCTCATCATCCACACCTATAGCTGTATTCCTGTGAAACTGCTCTGTGATTCCTATTCACAAGTCAGTATAAAAAGCAACCAGACAAAGAGAATATTCTGAATGTAAATGTGAGATATTTGTTGTCTAAACATTAGCAGTTTATATCAATAGTGTTAAATTACATTTTTTTTAATAAATATCTAGTAAATCTTTAAAAATAAATACACGATTTGGAATTGAATAATGGCAGTGGCAGACAGTATCTGTACTTTACTGAAGTATTTCCATTTGGGAAGACTTTTACTTTAACATCTCTACATTTCAAAGTCAATTTTTACTCAATTACATTAATTAAAATCAGTCCTTTTGATTTGAGTGGATAAAAACCTACTGGCCAATCACGCAGCAAGCCACCAATCAGGTTCGAGAGCGAGCTCTGTTTTGAACTTGTTTTGATTGCTGTTTAATAGTATCTACTTTTTTTTGACTCCTGACTTGAACTTGCCACAACACCCGTGTCCTCATTTGTGCGATTTTCTGAAAATAGTTGTTCATGATGTTGGGCTTATGATCATTTTATTAGATATCAATTCCTGTTTGACTACATTGATAGATTGATGTGCCAGGAGTAACATTTAAAGTCTTTTCACATAAACTGAGTTAAAAAAGCAACAGTCTTGTGACAAAAAATTATAATAGGAACATTAAAGCCGTAATAAGGTTCCCTGGTGGTCTAGTGGTTAGGATGCTGCGCTCTCACCGCTGCGGCCCGGGTTCGATCCCCGGTCAGGGAACCAACCCCAGCCATTAGGGTTGCACAAGCCTTAGTGCCGGTCCCAAGCCCGGATAAATGGGGAGGGTTGTGTTAGGAAGGGCATCCAGCATAAAAACATGTGCCAAATCAAACATGTGGATGGTCCGCTGTGGCAACCCCTAATGGGAGAAGCTGAAAGAAAGTTATAGTCGTAATAAATCGTAGCACTTGGATACTTAAGCCCATTTGAAGGCGAATACTTTTGTACTTTTACTCAAGTGAAAGTTTTAAGGGGCACTTTTACTTTTACTGGAGTCATATTTTACAGAGTGAATCTCAACTTTACCTCAGTACATGGTTTGTGTTATAATTTTCATATGTATTGTGTTGTGTTTTTTATGATTATGATTATGATTTATGCAGGCAATGGTTCAGTACAACCGGCTTGAGCTGCTTACACACCCTGTGTGCCAGAAATACTTAGAGATGAAATGGTAAGCAAACAGCCCAATAAATACACACGTCTATCATTTTTACAGTAATTAAATGTTTGTTTGCTTGTGTGTTTGCATTTTTTTATTTTCTGCCCCTTATTGAGCCTACTTAGTCTTTATACACTTTACACACAGATTCCGAATGAGCTTTGACAATGAATTTCCCAAAAACAGTTCCACCTCTACAGGCAGTAAAAAAACACATTTAAAAAGCTTCTTTCATGCTTCTGACATCCTGTGTGTTGCAGTATTTGTAATAGATACTGCTGTCATGTATTCATCTTTCAGTCATCTTCTGACCTGTGTCCAGGTTACTACATAACAGTGACATTTATATATCAAGTTAGTTCAGCTGACCTCAGGTGACCTGTCCTCCAAATCCATTCCCTCATTCTCTTGGCATGTATGCTACAAGCATTTTTCACAGAACACTTTAAAGCTCAATTCGTTAGCTTCAAGTCAGCTCGTGTTTCCCTTTTCTGCTTACCTTTTGGTAAAAAGTAGACCCCATATCAAGGGTTTCTATCCAGATATGATCAGAAGACATAACAGCATTTCCTTCCCAATCAATCCAGTTACTATATCTCACCAGAGATAGTTCAAACTTGTTCATTTACCTAGTTGTATTAGGCCTCGAGGCTAATGGTGCTAACGGGTGCTCTTCTGACCACATGCTTTACCACGTCTACAATTGCATCATGTACAGCAAGTGAACAAAGCAAACATGTGAAACACTCTGAAACTGGGCAAATCTGCCACAGAGACATTTGACATGACACGTTTGACATATGGCGATGCAGCAACGAGATGTTCGAGGTATTTTGAGAGGCACACACACTTCAAGAGAGGAGGAACGTAACTGGAAGACAACGTGAGATCAGGAAGCTCAAACTCAAGCCCCGAAAATGTCTAAACCATTCAGCAACTTGTGAATGATTACTGTCGGAGAACAATTCACATGATCTCACTTCTGTGCTCACTTTGCTCGCCAAATTTGACTTTGCCCTCTTCCCAAAGATGAAGCTCCAGCTCAAAGGTTGTCGTTTTGACACCATTGCGGAGATCTGGTGCGAATCGCAGAAGGAAGTAGATTTTCAGGACATATTCAAGAAGTGGCAGGAATGCTGGGTGTGCTGTATTGCTGTGCAAGAAGGACTATTTTGATGGTGATATTGTGTAAATGTAGATAAATAAAGTACCTTCTGGTAAACAGAGCTGGTCTTGAAACATTTTGATACCACCTTGTAAGTGTGGATCAGTCCTACACTTGTTTTCATGTTCCCATCAAACTTTAAACGCAGACCATTTAAAGCCGGAGTAATCAAGCCAAGAGAGCAATTACTCTCTCCTTGGCACCAGAGGTGTTCAAGATGTATACAAGTAGCCTAAAAAGCACTTTTGTTATTTATGGTGAGTTCCTGTAAGCTGCAGAAGTTGCATGAGTGGCCTTTTAGCCTACATCTAGACACAAAATACCATGCACATAAATATCTCCCAGCAGAAAGAGTACAAACACTAGTTTTCTGGAGATATAGGACAATACTAACTCAAGGAGTTCAGTTAGGGGTGGTGCCCCTCAGGAGAATAATCATGGATGCCTCCCGTTGAGCAGAGTGTGTGCTTGGCAATAAGCTTTTGAGGAAAAGATGGCTGTATTGCAAATACTTTACTTTACTTTAATTAGTTACCTGGAGAGAAGGTGAATGAAAGTAAGACAGAGTATATGTGTGTGAATGAGAGGAAGGGCAGTGGCATAATGCAGAGAGAAGAGGTGGAGGAGTTCAGGTACCTGGGGTCAACAATGCAAAGTAAAGTGTGTTAGAGAAGTGAAGAAAAGAGTGCAGGCAGGGTGGAGTGGGTGGAGAAGAGTGATAGCAGAAGTGATTTGTGATAGAAGAGTATCTGCAAATGTGAAAGGGAAAGTTTATAGGACTGTGGTGAGACCTGCGATGTTGTAGGGTTTAGAGACAGTGGCATTGAGTAAAAGACAGGAGGTGGAGCTGGAGGTAGCAGAGCTGAAGATGTTAAGGTTTATGTTGGGAGTGACGAGGATGGACAGGATTAGAAATGAGTTTATTAGAGGGACAGCACATGTAGGACATTTTGGAGAAAAGGTGAGGAAAGGTGAGATTGAGTTGGTTTGGACATGTGCAGAGGAGGGACACGGGGTATATCGGTAGGAGAATGCTGAGGATGGAGCCAACAGGAAGGAGGAAAAGAGGAAGGCCAAGAAGGAGGTTTATGGATGTGGTGAGGGCAGACGTGCATGTAGTTGGTTTGAAAGAGGCAGATGTAGTGTACAGTGGGGGTGTGGAGACGGATGATCCTCTGTGGCGACCCCTAATGGGAGAAGCCGAAAGAAGAAGAAGTTACTTAATCATACATCAAGTAATTTAAGTGACCAAATGTATTAGTGGTACTGTACTTTTTTTATTTCTGTCTTTTATACTGTTTTTTTTTCCTCACAGGAAAGCTTATGGAAGTAAAGCTCATTTGCTCAATCTGGCCGTGTACCTGTTAGGCCTTTTGCCTCTCACGTATCTTGTCATCAACCTAAAACCTTCACAAATCAAGACAGCAAATGGCACGGTCTTCAAAATGGAGCCCATACCCTTCCGTAAAGTATGCTAAGCTATACATTCCCAAATGCTAGTGTTTACAAGAATATCTCTGAATATCATTTTGTGGTCAAAGAGAAAGCTCTTGTCACTTGTGAATAGGAGGCTACACATACTAGCTCTAGCTGTATGCTACAGATTATACAGCTAACTCATTCTTTCTTTCTCTTTTTCTTTCTCTCTCTTTTTTAAATTCTTTTTTGGGGCTCAGCAAAGCTATTTAATTTCAGTGTCCATGCTGATGGTCCTTGTCATGAACATTTATGCCATTTGCAAAGAGGTGATACAACTGGTACAACAGGTAAGGCAAAAACCACTGTTTTACAGAAGCAATTGTTAAAATTAGTAAGATTTTTTGACTATCTATTTTCAAACAGCAGAGTAACTCAGCTTTAGGTCATTAACAAAGTAGGTAATATTAAAATTGATTACTCAACTAGTTTGTTAGCAAGCTGGTTAATAAGCAGTTATGTGTAATAAGGGAATGTGTTTCCTGGATTAGGATTATATCAACCTGTTAACAAGTAAGGTCAAGTCTTTATATTTCCTTGATGTTACAAAGCAGTTTTGCAGACGGCCTTCCAAATATTCAGAGAGGTAAAGGTGAAGGTGTTACAGCCATTATGGGCTTTAAAAGGGAAGCAAAAATGTACAGAAATGTATCATATACAGTGCATACACTATCAAATGATTTATTCATATCTATTTTGTACTCACTTTAACCAACAGCGAATGAGTTACTTTTTCGACTCCTCAAACGTATCGGATTGGGCAACAGCCATTTCCTCTCTTGCTTTC
Organism: Silurus meridionalis; assembly: GCF_014805685.1. Taxonomy (NCBI): domain Eukaryota; kingdom Metazoa; phylum Chordata; class Actinopteri; order Siluriformes; family Siluridae; genus Silurus; species Silurus meridionalis. The sequence goes on along the minus strand of NC_060904.1, from coordinate 5,085,189 downwards.
ATTATTCCAATGTTCTTCGGTGTGGAAGGGAATCTGCATTGGCAGGCTGGAGCTTTGGCAATTTTATTTGCCTGGATGAACTTTCTGCTTTTTTTACAGAGGTAAAATAGCCATTAGAATTATTTGTTATGCATACCACCCCATAACCCCACCCTTCACTATACTTGCACCCTTTACTATAAACCACGTCTTACTATTACCCCCATCTTTCACTATAACCCCACCCCTTACAATAACCCTATGCTTCACTATAACCCTACTCTTCTCTGTAACCAAACCTTTCACCATAATGCCAGCACTTTCAGTAACCCTATGCCTCGCTATCACCCCACCCTTTACTAAAACCCCAAACTTTACAATGGCCACATCCTTCACAGTAGCCTTACCCTTCAGTATAACCTCACGATTCACTACAACCCCATTCTTCAGTATAACCTCACCCTTTATTATAACCTCAATATTCACTATAACCTCGCCATTCACTACAACCCCATTTTCTGTATAACCCCACCCTTCACTATAACCTCACCATTCACTACAACCCCACTCTTCAGTATAACCCCACTCTTCACTATAACCTCACCATTCACTACAACCCCACTCTTCACTATAACCTCACCATTCATTACAAAATCACTCTTTACTAAAACCTCACCCTTTATTATAACCTCAGTATTCACTATAACCTCACCATTCACTACAACCCCACTCTTTAGTATAACCTCACCATTCACTACAACCCCACTCTTTATTACCTCACCCTTCACTTCAACCCCACTCTTCACTATAACCTCACTCTTCATTATAACCTCACTATTCACTATAACCTCACCGTTCATTATTACCCCACTCTCCACTATAACCTCACCCTTCATTATAACTTCACCGTTCATTATAACCTTACTATTCACTATAACCTCACCCTTCATTATAACCTCACCATTCATTATAACCCCACTCTCCCCTATAACCTCCTCCTTCATTATAACCTCACCCTCAACTAAAACCTCACCATTCACTACAACATCACTTTTCAGTATAACCCCACCCCTCACTATAACCTACTATTGACTATAAACCCACCCCTCTCTATAACCCCACCCTTAACAATCATTATGCATTCCATTTACCTTGGACTTAAGAAGTTATGACCATATTCAACCACCAACATGCTTGCCAACTGTAAAGACTGATATTTTTCTAGTCAAACTGTATGCAAAAAACTGCATACATTTAATAATCATAATAATAATCATAATAATATACATTTTATTTAAAGGTGTCTTACATGACACTTAAGGACAGCTTACATACAATAAAAACAAATAACATTTTAAAATAATGGACACTATACAAAAAAAATTTACAAATAAAATGTAAATGATATGCCTGCGTGAAAAGATGGGTTTTCAGTTGAGATATGAAAATAGAGACAGAATCGCTGTTGCGGATATCAAGAGGAAATACGTTCCACAGGTATGGGTCAGCATAGATAAAAGCTCGAGATTCTGAAGCAAATACTAGGATTTTGACGTTTACTTTGTTTCCTTCTTATTTGGATTGATACCATATTTAGTGTTAGCAATTATTTTGCCATTTAAATTTCACATTACTGGGCAATTCCTATTTTGTTACAGCTCGAGGAGTGTGTTTTTTTGTTTTTTTTGTATCAATGTGTAAATGTGTTTCTTCATTCCATACAGGTTTGACCGTTTTGGTATTTATGTTGTCATGTTTGGAGAAATCACAAGGACACTCATCATCGTCCTTGTCCTTTTCATCTTCCTGTTGCTGGCGTTTGGATTGTCCTTTCATGCGCTGATGCTACATCGTGTATGTTGTAATATTAATGTGTTAATTTCATTTTAAATGTCCTTTTTCCCGCATGAAATCAAAATTACATGTGTCTCTAATGAAATTATACAATCGTTAACTAAAAATCAATTCTATTACAAGAATTTTTGTATGTTTTCATTTTCCCCGCTAGGGCGAGTTCAACTCGATTGGTCTGTCGTTGGCGCAAACGTTTGTGATGACGGTTGGAGAGCTGAATTACGAAACCTCATTTCTGGAAGCATACAATCACAGAACTCTGGCTTTTCCGTTAATCACCTACTTTGTTTTTGTGTCCTTCGTCCTACTCATGCCAATCCTTCTCATGAACCTGATGGTATGAGAATCCAATTTATTGATGCATTTCATTTATTTGATATTGAAATCCTGTGTGAAAACAGCATTAAATTCCTCAAGGCTCTGGTTCTTCAATTTATAAGTTCTGTCAGATTGTATATTTTGGAAACCTGTAGTGACCAAATGAAGAAAAGTGAAGTGCTCTGTAAGGGTTTGAGTAATATTATAAAACAGCCACAGAATAAATACTAAATAAAATAAATACTAAAATGTTGACAGATTTGCTTTTAGCACAGTCACACAAAACCCATGAGTTAAAAAAGTGGATGGAAAAGTAAAGAATGATGTTAAACCATAGGCAAAGGATAGGATCAAAAATCTAGATAATCTTCAGTGGTCTATAGTTCACTTCTAACTCATGGATTTCCTCGTTGTTTTCATCTCCATAACATCACTCTTGTGCTGAGTTTATATTATACCATTTATTCGAAGATGCTTTAATATAAATTTCTGTTTCATTGAAGAGATTTTTGCCATTAATTTGTAATTATTGTGTTCATTTGCTCATGGTTTAGATTGGTTTGGCAGTGGGGGACATCGCTGAGGTTCAAAGAAACGCAGCACTGAAGAGGATCGCCATGCAGGTGATTAATTACAACCATTTTAAACCATCTATCTCAAGATGCTAGCATTTTTCCCTTTCTTAAATGTTTCACTCATTTTTACACAGATTAATCTTCATACCACACTGGAAGAAAAATTGCCATATTGGTTTATGAAGCGAGTCGACAAACATAGAATCACGATCTACCCGAACAAGAATTGTGCCAAGTTTAAGGTCAGCAATTTCATCATCTCTATGTCATATGTTAGAAAGCAGAGAATATATTAGTCAAAAAATATATATTTATTGGTTTAAATAAGCTCTACTGTAAAATGCATCTGCCTGTATTACTGTATTTGTAACCGAAAAGTACTAATATAACATAAGTGCTAATTTAATCTGTGGCATATTCAATTTATTTGTACCTTTGTGTTATACAGTATGACGTTTTTGCATAGTGAATATTCTTTAAATGCAGGGAATGATGGAGCAGTTCTTTTGGGTTGTTAATCCAGAGGGCAAAGTGCGCACTCGTTTAGACACTCACGTGTCACACTCAAATCCAATGGAGACAGAAATGATCAAGCAGAAAAACAGGTAAAGGTTTCATTATTCTTGTTGGATATTACAACATCTGGGTAAACGTTCTCATTTTATTTTGTTTTTAAAGGGTACTTTGGCAAGCAAATTACCCAAATTACCCCCCACCCCCCGACACACACTCATATATAGCGAAAACATCTTACTTAATTTTCTCTCTCAGAGGGATCACAGATACTCTTTTTTGCATTTCTCAAGGATCCTAAATGCCTTTTCTATATTAAATGGCCTCACTGCCTTACTTAAAACACACACACACACACACACACACACACACACACACACACACACACACCCTGCCCCTCCTTTGCTCATTTCAAGGCCCCTCTTTTATTCCAATCCCATCCACACACCCTATATTCAGTCACTCATTCCGATTCCTCATTCCTCTGTCACTTTCCCTCACACACTTTCCCACATAGCCCAATTCCCTATTTATTTCATTCACCTTTTTATTCATCTAATACCCTAATAGTAGTGCCCTATCCCTTTTCACTTATCTCAATTTTCCTTTAATCTTAATACACTTTTAATCCCAAACCCTTTCCTCACATTCTCATCCGTTTGCATTCATCTAGAATCCTCATTCATCTTAATCCTATCCCTCAGTGAACCAACCCCTCGCAGTATATATTCTAACCTCTTCTACACACATTACAATCCATAAGCCTATACCTTATTAGTTAATAATGCAGATACTATGAAATCAGTTCCATTCTTATTAATGCGCTGATGCTTATTTTTTATTTGTTTGGTTCAAAGGCTGAAGCAGATTTCTTCTGCATTGGAAAAACAAGACGTTTTGTTGAAACTCATCATACAGAAAATGGAAATCACAACAGAGGCCGACGACAAAGACGGACCTGACGATTTTAGGTCCATCACCAGAGCAAAAGTACATAAATCCCGCTGGGTTCCTCTGATGCAAGCTCTCGGGGTCGGGAAGTCACATTCGACATGCTAATGGTGGTGTAGAGATTAATGTAATGCCAGATATACTTTATCTTACATTGAAAATCTAAGTGATTATCAAGAAAATATACTATTTAGTAGAATTTAGTATCAAGTAATATTGTATATTGAGTATGTAGCATTAAATCATTGTGTATTCTTTAAAATTACACTGTTAATAGTAATAGAATTTATCTATTTAAATTGAGGGGAAATAAATACTTAGACACTTTAGCTGTTGTTATTTGGTATGTATTAATAGATACTGTATGTAATTTGGAGCATTGTACACACATTTAATTTAAGTTTTTTTAAGTTATTTTATATTGCTATTTAAATTTTTTATGGTTCTACTAGTAAGTGAGCATCATCATCTGGGCATTTCATAAACAAGTTAAAATCCAATAAAAACAGCAGTAATGTTTTTGCTTATGTGTCTAAGTGGGGCCTACAAAGCCCTGATATCGATCAAGTTTGAAAATGATGCACTTTTTTTTTACATTTTTAAGGTTCTTATAAGGAAATAACGCTCTCAGTGTGGACTTCTGAGCTTTGGGACCAATAGAAAACAAGTTTGTCTTCATGTCTACCAAATTTCTGGAGATAATGTTTATTTTTAGGTCACAGACATGCAGCTATACATGTCAGGGATCCTTCATTTCTACAGGATCCTTAATTTTATTATAGCTATGGGTTATGATTAGAAATACACATACATATTTGTTCATATTTGTGTTTTTATTTATTTTAAGTTCAAAATATATACAGATTCAGTATATTCACTAAAAGTAGATTAAATAACAAAAGACAAAAATGTCTATCTGATTATTTCTTTTCACTGCACTGATCACTTTAAAGTGTACCTCACAAAACATTTTTATTGGATTTTTTTTTTTTTACATACACTATATGGAAAGACGTATTGGGACACCTGAATTTTCCAACCATTTCAAGTTCTTTCCCAAACTGTTACAGCAAAGTTGGAGGAACACAATTGAACTGGAAGTCTTTGGATTGCAGTAGAATGAAATTTTCTCTTCACTTGAACTAGGAGGCTCAAACTTGTTCCATCATGACAGTGACCACTGTACACAACACCAGCTCCATAGTGATATGAACCTATAAACATAGGATGAAATTCTGACCTCAAAACAACTGAAGACCTTTTGGGTAAATTGCAATGCCACAACAAAATCTAGTGGAACGTCTTCCAAAAGAGTGGAGGTTCTTATAATAGCAAACGGGGGCTAAATTTGGAATGGGATGTTTAAAAAGCATTGACGTGTCATATAGTTAAAAGTCTTTTCATATTGTGTACAAAGATATAGGTATGAACACTATGAGCTCAAAAAAGGGTTCAGACTCGAGCCTGAAAAAGGATTTTAATTAACTTCGTGAATTATTTACAAACGCACTCTGGAGATTTGCAGGAAACTAATTTCAGTGACATATATTCAGACACACCTCTCTTTCACACACTTACGCACATTTCTATTGGTCATTCTTTCACATTACACTCCAAAATAACATTTCCCTTAATAATGAACATGAACACTATTACAATGGTTTATATTATTCAGCTTTACCATTTCAATATGGTTTTTTTTAAAGCTGTTTTCTCTCACAGGGAGACAAAAAGCAACAACATTATCATTATAATTTTTATCACTATTATTACTATAAGTGATGCAATAATGTCATCGTGAGTAACTTTATCACGAGAGCAGGTTTCAGCCGGAATCCCAGAGTTTTGCAATTAAAGTAAAAAGATCTCTAGTGTGCGTATTATACATTACTGAGCTTGTGTGTTGCCCTGTTGTTGGGTTTTTTTGTGCAGTTTTATTCTTTTGGCCAGCAGAAAAAACTATTTTTCAAAACACACAGCAAACTCGCAGCCAGGTCACTTTTCCTCCATCTTCTCTTCTGGCCTCCATTCGTTCGCCCGGTCTCTGTCTTTATCCAGCAGGTGAGTGTGCCTGTGCTCCCACAAGCGAATTGCACCATCCCACTGCAGGGGAAAAAAGACATCAAAACTTCAAACTTATCAACTGGCTAAAGCAACCAAGAGACCAAAAGTAACTGAAGAAGCTGGAGAAACTTTATGGTAAATTTAAGCTACATTTCCAGGACCTTTCTATAGGAACTTTATTTGGGGAATTGGGAAATATAAGTTGGAAACTTTTTAAAAAATGTATTGAAATTATGAAAGGTTATTAGAAACTTAAAGAAAATTTACATAAACTGGATCATATACAGACATAAATAAAATTTTGTTTTGTCATCACCTGACGCATGCAAATTAATACATTTTTAAAATGACTTTTTTGACTTTGATTTAATTATTAGCATTTTGTCGCACGATCGCGTAAACACACAACACAAGTAAGTTTTAAACATAAATGCGTGCGATTATGTAATTTGGGCATTTTTTACATTATTTTTGGGTGCAGGATTGAAGAGATTATTAGTGTTATGCTCTAGAGGAGTGCACGGTGCATTAGGGGGCGTGGCCTCAGTAGCCCTGCAGTAAGTGTGCTGTGTGCATGTGATTGATATATGTGCAGGTAGAAATTCAACTGAAATTGCATTCAAACTGTTTGTGTGTTTGTTTTTTACAAGCTAGCCTGCAATATTGTAAATTCACAATTTATCCCACAATTAACTCCCATGGAAGGTTTCTAGTCTTAAAAATTCCCTAGTCACAAAGCTATGCATTATACAAAAAAGTATCTAATAGGTAGCCTTTTTTTTTATTCTCAGCAGGAATCTTTAGTCTGATGTGACTTTTTAGCTCCACAATGATTCATGGGAAGGGTAGCATTGGATTGCGGGAATGTGTCTAGAAAACCTGCTATTCCGTACACAAGACTGAGGTTCACCTTCCACTAGGTGGGACCTAAATATCAAAGCTCAGCCCACAAACCAATTCAGACAGATACTTGAAATTTGCCTAGAAGAATGAGCAAAACTTTGAGGATCCACATGTTCACAGTGAATACAAAAATATTCCAGAAGACGTAAAGCTGAATAGTAGCAAATAGAGTCCAAACAAGCACTGACACATATTGGGCAAAAAGTCTCTCAATCGTTGTCAATCATCAAATGTTCGGATTCAATCCAAAAATATTTAAACCTTTTATACCTACAAGGAAAAGGGACACTTATGCAGGGAACCGGAATACCAATATAATCTGTGGTGGCTCTGTAGTTCTACCACTGATAAATATTTAAATAAATAAGGGCATCAGGATTAGGGTTGCAAAATTCTGGGAATTTTTAAGACCATAAACTTTTAATGAGATTTAACAGGAATATATGGGAAATTAGGGATTTACAAAATTACACAATAGCCTATAACAGGCAACTTAGATGTAGCTGCAAAAAAAAGGATAATCTCTGGTACAACAGATTTAATTCAGTTTCAGTTAAATTTACTGAGGCCACGCCCCCTACATGCACTGTGCCTCCCTCAATAACATAACACACATTATTTCTTCACTCCTGCACACAAAATAATGTAAAATAAAATAATTTAAATGTACATCTTGGTAAGTATTTATCTAAATGATATAAATATCACGTACATTTGTTACATTTTAACAATTTAATGTATACATTTTAGGGCTGCAACTAACGATTATTTTGATAATCGATTAATCGAACGATTATTTTCGTTTGTTTTCCCGGTAAATCGGATTTTTTTAACAATGTTTTGCTCATAATTTAGACATTTTAAAGCTCGTAGTGGCTGCTTGTTGATAAGTGAACGGGGGATTTCTCCTTTGAACAAATTCACTCATGCTGGGTTGTTTCTTTCTGTAAAAAACAAAAAAAACAAAAAAAAAAAACATTTGAGTATGCAAAGTATAAATCGTGCAAAACATCTATTGTTTTTGATGATAATTGCAGATGGCAAGTAGACAACCATGCTTTAAAAAAAGGCATTTTGTTTAATTTGTAAATACAAACGCATCTAAAATATAATTCATTTAATGTTGTAAAATAATTCAACGATATCTGCATAAATTAAATATACAAACGTTGAAAACAAGAATGTCGTGAAGTCGCAGTAAATCATTTTAAAAACAGTTACAGGTGTAGTAGACAAACGCTATAAAAACAGAATGGAATGAAGAAAAGCAACAAGCTAACAGACTCAATTAAAAAAAATAAAAATCAATGCATTTCTGTACAAATGCATAATAATCTGCTGAAAACCACAACAGTGTCTAAAACTAGAATCGTTCACTGCTGCGGTTATTTGCTGCTTTTAGATTTAGTGTTTGTTCGCACCGTTTTAATTGAATCTTGAAATTTAATTGACTCGCGAGCATCAGGTCGCGCAATCGGCTCGTGGCGACATAGTGACGGTCGCTCGCGAGCCGATTGCGCGACCTGATGCTCGCGAGTCACGACAGAACAGATCCAGTGCGACCGTCCTGAAGTTACAAACAGTTCACACAATAGCAGTTCATTAAACGACACCATTTACACATGATGAGGATTTGACAGTTTCTGCTCACCGTGCTGATGTTTCGCCTTCATCCGTGACTCCAGTGCGTTTTCTTTTCCTGCTGCCGGTTGACATATTTTTGCAAGCTGCCGTCACGTTAAGCCGTAACTTGAGCAGCGCAACTACTCGATAAAGGTATACGCTGACAACGAATTTCATTATCCATTATTATCGATTTTATCACTTAGTTGTTGCAGCCCTAATTAAATGAATAAATATTTATATAAAATTCTTATTATTTAAATTTTTAAATCATTTAATAATTGAATGTATTAAATTAATTAATTTATGCCATACATTTATTACATTCATTTACAACTTCCTTGTGCTGTGCATAAGCAACAAAATTATACTAACAATTAAATCAAAGCCAAATGTCTTTTTGTCTTATTTTGCCAAACAAACAAAATGTTTACATTAATATTTGCATATGGTACAGTTCACATAAATTCTAAATAAGTCCAATAAGTACCGCAAATTCCTATACATTCCTGGTAAGTTTCCAACTTGGAATTTTCCCAAAAAAGTTTCACAAATCTTTTTCTAAACCGTGCTTTCAAGATCGTTAACAGCAGCATGCGAAATCGTTTTCCTGCTGATATCGTGGCTCAACACTCACAGAGCTGCTAATGATGTTATCCTGGTACGGATGCCAGCTGACATCTCTCACGCACGCCTCGTGCCCGGTCAGCCTGGACACAACCTGGCCCGTCAGCACGTCATAAACTACCAAAGAAGAGGAGAAGACGGTCAAGAGAAAAATAGGCCAAGCTTCTGTCTGCTGAAATAAGGATTTGTTGTCTCACTGATGATTTTCCCGGTCGAGCAGCCGCTGTAGATGAACTTCTGCCCTGTGCTGAACTCGGGGGAGAAACGGCAGCGGATGAGCGTGTGAAGAACGCCGTGACCTCGATATGTCATCACGGATGTATCACCGGTCAGTTTGTGCCTCTTTAAAGCTGTGTGCGGAGAAAGAATGCTGTTATAGCACCACCATATGGTTAACTACAGTATTTCGACTTACCTGGGCGTTAGTGGGGACTGATTCTTTAATAGGTATATTAAATATTTATTTATTAATACGTTTAGTAATTAATTGTTTGGTAATTAATTACTAATCATATTAATAAATAAATATTTAATGAGGAAATATTTCCTCATTTGCTGCCTTTAGAGGTGGTTTATGAAACGGCAACCGATCCCCGATTACAGGGTCTATTTGAAAACTGTTAATAATCTATCCATTCATTTATTTATGCCACGTGATAAACAACATCAAATAGCATCAAGTTCAAAAATAAGTGTAGTTGTTGTAGGTAACCCTATGTTGTTTTAATTTGCCTGCATTAATGACCTAATTGTTTGTTTGTGGCTTTAAATGTGTATGAACTATTTTTATTAGAAAAAAAATTATAAATGAAGAACAAAAATATATATAAATCCTGCAGTTCATCGAGTCCCAACCGTCATGTCTTTATTCCCACTAGAGGGCGTGAATTCACCACGCGAATTTCTTGCCAGAAACAACGCGATTCTAGCGAGATTCGCAGAAATTGCTTGATACGCTTCAAAAGAAGACTTTCAGTTCACATTCCAGAAGTGGCAGGAACGTTTCGAAACTTTTTGATGCCACCTCGTAGACACACAGAGACACCAAAACACCTACATACACACCTCTCTGTGGGACCTGCTGCCAGCGATAGTCCCAGTTCTGCTGTGTGACGGCGAGTCTGGATGCAGCGAGGCCTTCTTTGGGAGAAAACTTCCTCACATCCCATAGCTTAATCGTCTGATCCTTTGAATTACTGATCAGATACCGAGCATCACCCTGCGAACATATATAGGCACATTACAGCCCAAAATAGAGGTCTTTCTTCACCAGAATTCAGCAGAAAGCTACATGAAGCAAAATGAAGTGGAAATAAAAATATTTATTATGTGCACAGATCAGGTGGTCAGAATGTTATGCCTGGTCAGTGTACACTATATGGAGAAAGGTTTGTGGACACCTGAACAAGATTCCACATTCAGTCCCCATTTATAATAACCTCCATTCTTTCAGGAAGATGTTTCTAGATTTTGGAATGTGCTTGTAGATATTTGTGCTCATTCAGCCACTAAAAGTGTAAAGTCTGAGGTAGGTGAGGTGAAAAGGCCTGGAGTGCAGTCAGCATTTCATTTCATCTCAAAGGTGTTCAACAGGGTTCTGATTAGAGACCTCTTCAATTCCAATCCATGGAAACCATATCTTCATGGTTGGGCTCTCATGGTTTAAATAAACATCCAAAGAACCACATATTTCCGGAAAAATCTGATGTCCCAATACTTTTGTCCATATTGTGTAGCGTGTAGTGTGTGTTTTAAGTGTTTGTGTGTTCGACACCTTGCTGTGTATGAAAGTGATTCCGTCTCGGTGTCCTGCCAACACCCCGACTGGTTGAGGTGAGTGTTCTCTTAGTGTGCGTCTGTCCCACACTTTACACAGCGCGTCATCGCTGCCCGAGAACAGCAGCTGAGACGAGACGTCGGCAAACGCCACGGCATTCACGTCATCCTCGTGAGCGTCGATCTGAAATCCACACACACACACACACACACACGGTAAACAACGTGCAGTCAGAGCGGGATACGAGAGCGTGTGACGACGCAAACCGTGTGGTTGAGGTTCCTTACTTTCAAAGTTCTTTTGTTCAGCTCGCGGTCAAATACATACAAACAGCCGTCGTTCGCTCTGTCGCAAAGAAACAAAAACACACACTCAAATCGATGGCGTTTTCAAGGAATAGCAATTTCGCATAGTTGTTGATGCATGGATGATCCGCTGTGGCGACCCCTAATGGGAGAAGCCAAAAGAAGACCTAATTTTGAGGTAAATTTTTTTTTTTTAAAGGCTAGCCTTTTTTTTTTTTACCCTTAATTAACACAAATTTAGTTTCTTCTTATAACATTTAAATATAAGTAGGCAATATTTAACAAAAACACATTAAGTGTATTTGATTTAAAACTATTGTTTGCCAATTTATTATTATTTATCTCTGTACTTTTGAGAGTCAGTAACAGCTGGAACCAAATTCCTTGTGTGTGTTAACACACTTGGCCCATAAACCTGATTCTGATGAAGTTCTGAGGTAACAAGTTTCCAATCAAGGTTTTCGCTTTAACTCATTCAGTAGATCCACAAATTTCCTCCAGCGTTAATTTCAGGAGGTGCACATATGATTCCCGGACAACAGGAAATACTAATGAGTGGTATAATTTATACCGCTAGAGATGCTAGACCTAAAACCTGCGCATAATTATGTGAATATAAAGGTGAATCCACAGACCCGCCTAGAACTTCTCTGCTGTCCATTGAGGCTGTGAGCGAGAAAACGCAGAACCTTCTTTCGTCTGGACTGAAGGAGAAAACAGACATGAGTTTAAAATCACACACAAGCTCATGCATTTTTCACTTTATCATACAGCACAGGGACATGCAGTTCAAGACACGAGTTGAGAAATAAGCAGTTCAAGACATGAGTCGTTATATAATGCATAATTTAATTCCTGTTTTTCTTAGATTTTGTTATAATCCATCTCTACTTTGTAATTCCTTCATATGGTGCACATCGCCTGTACTTTCTCCTGCACTCGAAGCTCCTGTCTTCAAGTCAAACTAATAAAGTAATTTGGTAATAAAGCTTTTTCTGATTCTGATTAAGGCAAATATTAGCATGTCAAATAAGCATAGCGCTAGTTAGTGTGATGACATCATCATCGTCATCACCATGGTTACTAGTCAATCCTACAAATGAAGCATGCAGACATAACAGAAATGTTACTTTAATTGAAATCTAATTTTGAATATGAATGATGATCAATGAATGAAGCTTGTACTTCACATGCTGGCAAAGATCACCACTACACTCCATGAACAAAAGTTGGTGGACACCTGACCATAAGACTCCCATGTGCATTCTGAACATCCCATTCCCCATTTCTTCACTCTGTTGGGTAGGTGTTCCACCAAAGTCTACTGCTCTTTGTGCTACAAGGACGTCAGGTACTGATGTAAGTAAGGTGAGGAGGCTTGGGTGTTTCAATTCATCCCAAAAATGTTCAATAGCACTGAGGTCAAAGTTTAGGAGATCTTCCACTCAAACTTATGTAAACCATATCTTCATGGAGCTGTAGACAGGGGCATTGACATGCTGAAACACGTTTGGGTTCAAGTGAAGGGAAATTTGAGCTTTAATAAAAATGTGCGCTCAACTTAGTGGTAACAGTTTGGGGAAGAACGACATATGGGTGGAAATGTCAGGTGTCCAAATACTTTTGACTACTTTGTAGAGTATGATGCTCTGCACACAAACATTTTTTAAACACTGAAAATAAAGTAAGAACAATTACACAGAGGCACTGAGCGAAAGCATCTCGCATCAATTGAAAAAAATTTGTATAGATCATGTTTTTGTTCATTTTACTTTTATTATTCTTTTTTTATATTTTTTTTTAGAGCACCAGCACAGTGTGCATTTTTATGACACATCAGATTCCATAATACTTATAATAGCAACCCATAATACTTAAACATTATTCTTCTGATTCTAAAGAATTGCTCCTAGAGCTTTGCCAGCATGTTCGGTACAAGTTCATCTCCCAGGTCATGGGGCATGATGGAGAATGATGGTTCTTATGATCGTGTGTGTAATCCACAGGTAGAGGAAGTGTGCAGGTGATGGATTACCTGCGTCTTAAAGCTATAATGAACTATGTGGGAGACACTAACTTGAGTTCCAGAGCGGTGTGCGTTTCACTCTCGCCATCTATATTGCACACATGGACTAGACAAGGGGAAATACACAACAGGGTTAATGAATAAAGAAAGACAGAAGGATTATAATGAAATAAAAAAAAATAAAAAAAAAAGATAAATGTATACAGAAGAAAAAACATTATTGAAGCAATTGGGTAATCAATCGACTGTGATTATGGACAGGTTCAGTTTGTATGCATGTCTGTGACTCATGTCTGAGATGTGTCTGTCAGGCAATCTGAGAAGGGTCTGTCTATCCTCAGGTATATCCGCCTTCCTGGCTCAGATGTGTCTGTCAATGTTTCAGCCCTGTCTGTCTCTGTCTGTCTGTCTGTCTGTCTGTCTGTCTGTCTGTCTGTCTGTCTGTCTGTCTGTCTGTCTGTCTGTCTGTATCATCCTTTGGTCACAAACATTTGCTTGTCTGTCTCAGGTAACTATGTCTATTTTTTCGATTGTGCATCTACCTGTGTATGCCCAAGTATATATGCCTGCCTGTCTCAGATGTGTGTGTCTGTCTGTCTCAAGCATGTCCATCTGTCTGACCTGTGTCTCTTGCCAGTTGGTCTCAGGTAACTATGTCTTCTGTTTCAGGTGCATTTACCTGTTTCAAGCTGGTCTGTCTGCTCTAATTAGGTGTGTCTGTCTACCTCTGTCTCCAGCATGTCCATCATCAAGTATATCTGCCTGCCCATCTCAAATGTGCCTGTCTGTTTCAGACATGTTTGTCTGTCTCAATGACATATTTTAATCACAGACATCTGTCTTAAGCAAGTCTGTCAGTCTGTCTCAGGTGTGTCCATCTACCCGTCTAAAGCATGTCCGTCTACCCATTTACCTGTCTCAGACATCTCGTTCTTAATATCTTAAGCATGTTCATTTGTCTCTCACATGTATCTCTCCATCTGTCTGGCTTAGAAGTGTCTGTGACATGTCTAGGTTTTTTTTTTTTTTACACACGTCTGTTGTCTACTGCTACTCTGTTTGTTTGCTAGTTTTAAGGTGTGTCTTGATTTCTCAGGAATGTCCGTCTTCAAGTGTATACATCTTTCTGACTGACTTTCTGCACAGCGAACATGCAAGTGTGAGTCTTACTGAAATCAGACCAGCTGGAGTAGAGAACAGAGCGCGAATCAGGCGTGAAACACACGTCTAACACACTCCAGCCTACGTCTCGGGCCTTCATGGTGCGCTTCAGGTGGAATCTACCACGACTGGTGTCGTACAGCCGAATATTCTGATCTACACACACACAAAACACCACACATACACAGTTACAGATCTGAATAATGTGTTTTATGGTTTTCTGATAAATCTACGGTATCAAGCATCTACGGTATCACCTTGACAAGCAGTGAGGAAAAGGTTTCCATCTTCGCTGTACACGCCGCAAAACGCCTTCTGCTGATAGGTGTCTTTGTGGGCTACATGGTTGGGCAGGAAACTGCAAACACACAGCAAGAAGTGACCAAACGGACAAAAATATGGCTTCAGCAAGGATCTTTTGTACGTCACATCTCACTTACATTTCAAACAATCAAAGGTACAAGTGTGTGTGTGTGTGTGTGTGTGTGTGTGTCTGTAAAACTCACTGTGAGCGAATACGGCTGCATTCCCCATGAGAGAAACCAGACCCACGACAGCGACCCTGTTCCCGCTGCAAAACACACACACACACACAGTTACGCATAAACTATAAAACCCCTGATATATCCTATAGTGTACTGTACACTGCATTTTACAAGCAAACACAACACTATTACTCATCTATTAAGCCCAGAACCACAGATAAATGTATGTGTGAATGTGCTAGGTGCTTAACACGTCTCTGACCTGATTAAGCATGTGTGTGAAGCTGTGCTGCTTTTTCAGGTGTGAGGACGCTGTGGCTAATAGGATCTGAGTGCGGATCTCGCTGCGGTCCAGCTCCTGAGTGTCTGGATGTGAATCCACTGTAACAAGCATATGCAATGTCATTCTGTATGACACAATATAAAGATTTTCTCAATGCTCTTTACCTTCATTTTGGGATTCAGAGACATATTAATATTAATAACACAATATACAATACAGACATTCTACCCATTTTAATGAGACAAAGGCAATATTTCTCAGAAATATTAATATTATGGTCATCTTTTTTTCACACATATACATATAGTTTGTCGTGTATATACCCTCATAACAGAGTCATGCTCAATTCTGAATTATGACTGGTCAAAAGGTGTCTACTGTATGTACTGTAGACTGGTTTTACTGGTACTGTGCTACAATAAAATGCAGATAGTTTTCCCTCATTTGTGAATTTGAGAGAATATTAACCACCGCTTATATACTTGTTATGACACGACGGAAAACACGAACTTACTTGTCTCATGAACACGGCAAAAAAAAAGCATGAATATTAAGTATTGCGAAATGCTCAGTTTGGAACACTTTGGGGGCATTTTGATAGCCAGACAGATCTTCAGGGTTAATGTATATAGAGTATAAAATATAATTTAGAGTAGTCATGACAACTGCATCACACCAACCAGCCGTTGACGTATTTCCAAAAACTTGTGTTAATGTTTTATTTTGTATTTCTAGTCCTGATGATCAGCCTATGCCCAGGAAAACCATTCCGACATTAAATAAGCCTAAGAAAAAAAAACAAAGCCTGCGAAGATGATGTAATCTTTAAACCAGATTACCAGGAGGATCGTAGCGATGTCCTAGCCGTCCCTCCCATGCTCCATCGCTGTCCTCGTCCGAATCCGATATGGACTGGACAAGCTGTAACCCTGTCGCTCCACTGCCATGGACCAGCCTCACCTGGCCCCTGCAAGACAAACAACACTAAAAGATCTGTCTGAGACACACACACACCGTGTGCATATGATTAGGTCTCCGAGGGTGAAACACTCCTCCTGTGACCACCAACACCACGTTTATTATAAGTCACCTCCTCAGCAGGTACGCCAGCACTTGCGCTAGATCAACGTCCTCCTCAGATGCCGACGCTCTCTCGGTTCCCCTGCGGGTCCTCTGGGTCGTAGTAGCCTGGTTTTGGTTCGATTCGGGTTCTGACTGGTCCGGGTTTCCGCTTGAGCCGCGACCGGACATGCCAGAACTGGACTGGGAGCCCATAGACCGAGCACCTGGAGGACAGATGGAATGAGGAACGTGACAAACGTGAACTATAAAGCAAATATTAGAGAAATATCATCCAGTTTTCCAAATGCTCACCAGACAAATGATGATTCAAATGAGCAGAAATCCTACCTGGGGTAGTAAAAGTTTTTTTTTACCTCCAGGCAGCAATTATGATCCAAATGCATATGCAATATGTATCATGAATATAAAATTGTCAACATTTTTTATCAGGACAGACAGGATGGATCACTGAATTCACACTCATGCAAATGATCCACCAGACATTTGGAATAAAAGAAAGCATGCTAACCGCAGAGCTGTTACTAGTTGATCAGGAATGGTGTCTGTATTGTTTGTTTGTTTATTGGCTGCAACCTGGAAATGCGTCTTCTTGTTTACAAAGGCCAGTCCGTGGGTTATTTCTGACCCTTTTCTGCACTTGATCTGCTTTTCGGCAGCGATCCGTAGTTGAAGGCAACCTGCCTGCTCCTTCTCCGATTGCCCTGAGACACGGCTCCTGCTTCTCTCGCTCAGATGTCCGCTGTCAACTGCGCTGTCTCAGCTCCAGCCGAGTCCGGGAAACGCCATGTTGTTTACGGAGCGCAGTAGAACACTCTGCTCTTCTGGCAGCTTTATCGCGACACCGCAGCTATCGCGAGAACACGCGAGATTTGGGAAAGGAGCCTTTTTTGATGTTGTTGTTGTTTTTTGTTTTAATAGTGTTTAAAAATAAATGTATTTTTTTTAATCGGGATACAAAAAGCATATCTCTAGAATAACGGATCGGTGGAATATTTAATAAATTGCTTACTATTTGACTTTTGGTTTGACTTTCACGTCAAACGAGTTCCACGACATTCTGGTATCAGCTGTTCTGGCGAAAACAAAATGTCACGTGACCACTTGTGCTCCAAATAAAGTGTTGCACTGTTAGAGAGAGAGAGAGAGAGAGAGAGAGAGAGAGAGAGTCACGTGACTTTTTCAAGCTTCCAGTTGCACATGAAAATAGAAAAAAAGCAAAATAAAAAAATAAATAAAAAAGACTAAAGGTATAAAGATTTTGCACGTTTTTTTATTAAGAAAGAAAAAAAAAGAGAAAGCAATATGCACATAAAACCATAAAAAAGAAAAGCACTTTGTTTGGTCACGTGAGTTTTCTGACTCCAAATAGCGTGTTATTCCTAAAAAAAAAACAAAAAAAAACAGAACTTTATTTTTATTATTTATTTTTTTAAACAGTCACGTGCTAAAATAAACGGTTGTACTTTAAAATAATAATAATAATAATAATAATAATAATAATAATAAAATAATAAAATAAAAAAGTACAACGCTTTATTTGGTGACGTTTCTTCTCCAAACAAAAAGTTAATGTAAAAATAAATAAGTAAATAAATATTTATTTAAAAATGTACAACAGTTTATTTGGAGGGGAAAAAAGTCACTTGAATTTTTCTTTTTTATAAAACATTACAATAATTACATTACATTAATCTGAATGTTTTTGCATTTCAAATAAAATTTGAATGAGATTTTTTTTTTTTATGCAAAGACATTAAGATTGATGTTTCACAGATGTTGATATAATAACACTTGTAATTTATGTCTTGTGCCTTTGTCTACTCACTTTATGTTCTTATCTGATTTCATAGGCTGCTTGTCATCCCCGGTTTGATCCCATGCTCAGATTACTGCCTGTGTCGAGTTTTGTGTTCACTACATTTCAGAGATGGCAAAAGTATACACATCCTTCAGCCATGTAAAAGTGCAGATACAGTACTGACTACACTTTTGCACTCAAGTAAAGAGGTATGAGCTTTTGACATGTACTAAAGAAAAAAGTATCCAGTACTACCTGTTTTAGTGAAACACTGGTAACTGGACCTCACATCATATTAATATATTTATACAAAATAATTTCTAATTTTGTTAGCTAATGAAAATATGAACAACCGGCTAAACCAGCTGAACAACCACCATATAGAACACAAGCAGAGAGAAGATGATGATGATCAGGAATGTCTCTGTTTTCAGTCATGTTTACATCACTGACTCCCTCTGTCTCATCCATGTTAACACCATAATCCTTGTTGCCTTCTGCCTTGCTAAAGTCTGTGGTTTGTTATAGCCAAAAAATTATTAAATAAATTGGTTGATGGGCTGAAAACGGTACGAAATAAAAAGAAACAATTTATCATGTCACCAAATAGATTAAAACTAAAGTAACCGTGTTTGAAAATGTAAGAAAGTTCAGATATTTGTGTAAAAAAAAAATAATAGGTGAATTGACCAAAAAATAAATAGTGAAGTACTGATACCAGAAAAATGTATTTATGAACAGTAAGAAAGTATTTGTACTTCATTACTTCCCTCCTCTGCTACATTTCAAAGTTAAATATCATACTTTTTACTCCAATACATTGTGGGGAATCAGTCGTTCCTTTTTATTTGTTTTTATTCCTATTTATTTATAAAGCACTCAGCAAACCACCAATCAGGGTAGAGCACGTGCCCTGTTTTAAACTTGTTTTAATTGCAGTTTGGTGGAATTTTATCACAAACTTTCAGTTCAGTGTCAGTTCAACAGAAAGTAGAACATTTTGAGAATAAAAATGTATGCAACAAACTCCTGATAATTTTGGGGTTAATGATAATTTGAATAGATATCAATCAGTTTGACTCATTAATATCATGATCTTAATAAACTGATGTGTAATATCAAAGTCTAGTCACATAAACTGAGTTGATTAAGCAGAGTCTTGTGCCAAAAATGATAATAGGAACATTATAGCCATAATAAATCATAGTACGTTGGATACTTAAGTACATTTGAAGGCAAATACTTTTGTACTTTCACTCAAGTAAAAGTTTAAATGGAGCACTTTTACTGGACTAATATTATATCTACTGTATTTCTACTGCAAGTCAAGTACAGTACATGGTTTGTGTACTCCATCCACCACTGCTTGAGATAAACTGGCATGTAAGCTGTGTTGTATTCCTACTTTTTTGGAAAAGGCTACGGATCGAACATGACCCTGACCGAGATTAAACTCTTACAGACCCGAAAAAGAAAATCATACATCAGTCCCATTTATTTATAAAGCAAATTTTGAAACAATGACAGAGACCAAAGTGTTGTAAAAAGTCCTGAAGAATCAAATCAAGAGTCAAGAGGCTTTTATTGTCATTTCTACTATACACAGTGGTACACAGTACACAGTCAAAACGAGACAACGTTCCTCCAGAACCCTGGTGCTACACTAAACAACAACATAGAGCTACAACACAACACAAAGCTACATAAAGTGCATAGCGTGCAACCTAGTGCAAACAGTGCAGACGAAAAACAGTACAGACAGACAGTGCAGACAGACAACACAAGACAAAACACATAACCCAAGATAGCGCCGACCAGTAAACCTACTGTATACTCTGATTATACAGTACTGTGCAAAGAGAACTGTAAAAACTATAACTGGGAGTAAATATAAACAGACACAATGCAATGCAAAAAAAAGCAGTAGCAGCAGTCAAGAGGTGGAAACAGCAGGTAAACAGTGTAATGCGGTCAAGTATAAATAATAATAAATAAATGATGGTGGAATGGATTGAAATGAGTTGTGAGTGTGTGTTAAGCTCAGGTTGTAAGCTACAACCAAATAAATAGCTACAAGCAAATAAATAATCAATAACGACTGTGAAACAAGAGCTTTTTTTTGCTTAAAGACAAGACTTAAGGACTTGATGTGGAACTCATTGCAGAGCCCAGGTCCAGCAACTGAGAAAACGCTTTTAGCCTTTGTTTTTAACCATGTCCTGGGAACAGTAAGCTACATGAAGTCTCAATTAGGCAAATGCTTCATGGATATCAGAAAGACTGGGTATAAATGAAAAAAAATAACTTTACTTTAAATTCCGTAGGAGACTTCAAGAAAGTGAGGTGAAAAACTGGAGTTAATTATCTACAAGATTTTTCTAGCTCCAGCCAAAAACCTTAAACAAGTTGTATATTAAATGCAGAAGATGTTTAGGGGACTCAGGTAAAGGGTCTAATAATTATGAATAACTAATGCACTTTAGCACTTTTAACAATATACATTGTCCCACAGCAGCTTTACAAAGATAAAGATTACATTTACAGCATTTGGCAAATGCCCTTATCCAAAGTGATACACCTGAGCAGCTGTGGGGGCAAGATCCTTGCTCAGGGGCCTGAAAGTGGTCCAAAAGTCTAATGCATTAACCTCTAAACTATCATCCATATTAGTTTACTGCCTATACATTTGTTCCCTATAATTTTTCCCTGTGCCAGTGATGAGACAGTGTCAAGGTAAAACTCCCTGAGATGGCAGAAGGAAGAAACCTTGAGAGCAACCAGGTTTATAAAAGGAACTGGGTGCATCGAATTATCCATTCATTATAGTTTTATGGTTGTTAAGGTGTTCTGTTGAATGATAGACGTTTATATACAGAACTGTTCATGAAAACTGCAGTCATGAGCCATTGATGTTGATATTAATTACAGTCCAAATCCATCTTCCTTGAGTTGCTGAGTAAATCATGGATCTTTAGACAGTTCATAGGGAACCATGCATAACTGCACAGAGTGGTCTCTGATTAAAGAGAACTCAATCCAGATAAATCCGGATAAATCGTGCAGATCAGAAGAGACGAAATGGACAAAATATAAATTTGAAGTCAAAATGAATATGGGTCTGCTCCCTCAGTCAATCATGTCATGACCCAGTGTAAAGGTTTTGTTATGGTTATGAACTGTTGAGATTTCAGGGACAGAGCAAAGTGTGTGCTGCAATAACTCAAGGATCCAGTGTCACTCTGTGTGTGTGTGTGTGTGTGTGTGTGTGTGTGTGTGTGTGTGTGTGTGTGTGTGTGTGTGTGTGTTTTGGCTGTTGCTGTTGCTGATGCAGGGGCTTCCAGCATGGCGTCCATGCAGGTAAAGGTGTCATCAGTTACCTTCTATCATTTCACATTGCTTGCTGTTTATTTATTCTCAACAACCATTTAACGTCTGTGAATTGAATAGACGAGACCCATATTGTATTTATTTCGTATTTTATTTAACAATAAGTCGAGTTTGCACCAGCTGTACTTGAATAGCTTGTGGATAGACATCCTTCCTAGCTGTATCTAAGACTGGTTAGCTATAGCTTAGCACGCTTAGATAAATTATGCTTTTTGCTAAACTGGCTGGAAGAAAACGACCTTGTCGTCCAGAAGGTTAGCTGAAATATAACGAAAATCTTTAAAATCTTTAAAATAAATAAATGAAAAATGTGTCAAATGGGTTTTATGGACGTTTCAGGAAGGTTAGCATGAACAATTGTGAGCTAACCGGGTTGCATTAGCTTACTTGTGGGGTGTGTGTTATTATAGCGCATGGTGCACTAGAGGTAGTGCGCACAGCTTTTGGGTTCGTACACTACCTAGTGGACAAGTAAAGGGACTAGAGGAAGGATTTGGAATACGGCCGCAGTCTCATAGCCTCTACGGCTAAGCGTCTTTATTTCCTTGGAATTGTGTGAAGGCTTTGGGGAAACGGGAGTCAGTTTTCCCCAAAGCCTTCACACACTACCAAGAAAATAAAGCACCCTTCGTTTAGCACTAATAATTACTCCTAAAACATTTCGCTCTAACTTTAAAGCTCAGGGTAGTGTGTGTAGCTGCAGAGACGCTGTAAAAGTGCTGAGGACTGCAGAGTTTAGGGTAAATATGGTGGAAGGGACCCGGACTGGGACAATATTTCAGGGGAAAGTGTCCAGTACATGCCCAGACCCCGCTAAGAGTCCCACATGTGATGTCACGCGCTAATTTGCATATTTATTGTCATGACATTTGCGTATCAGAATGTTTCAGAGGAAGATTGTCCTGTCCTTTACCAGACTCACTCTATTCTCTCTCTCTCTCTCTCTCTCTCTCTCTAGTTCTCCTTCTTTTCTTTACTCTCTCTCTCTCTCTCTCTCTCTCTTGTTCTCTACTCTCTTCCTTTCTTTTGTAATCAATGATCGGATGTTCGGGACAACGGGGATCAGTGATTGGTTGTTAGGGACAACGGTGATCAGTGATTGGTTGTTTGGGACAACGAAGATCAGTGATTGGATGTTGGGAACAATGGTGAACAGTTATTGGTTGTTAGGGACAATGGTGATCAGTGATTGGCTGTTAGGGACAATGGTGATCAGTGATTGGTTGTTAGGGACAATGGTGATCAGTGATTGGTTGTTAGGGACAATGGTGATCAGTGTTGGTTGTTAGGGACAATGGTGATCAGTGATTGGCTGTTAGGGACAACGCTGATCGGTGATTGGCTGTTAGGGACAACGCTGATCAGTGATTGGCTGTTAGGGACAACACTGATCAGTGACTGTAGACTAGGAACATTAGTGATCAGTGATTGGATGTCGGGGAAAAATGGTGAACAGCGATCGGAACACCTTCAGGCTGATGACCATGGCAACACCTTCAGGCTGATGGTCACAACCAGCATCTTTGTTATGAGCTGGACAGGCGTATAAAGTGCAGGACAGTCCACAACGTCAGCTCAGAAATTTTAAATAATCTTAATCTTTAATCTTTTTTAATCTTTAATCTTTTAAATAAGGGTGTAAAAGAAGTCTAAATCATTTTGAAATGAATATTAACATTCGTGGGATTGTTCTTTAGTTTTGTTGTACAATCTAACGTCTTGATTTTTGTATTCCTGCCCACTCGTGAGCAGAAACGACTTCAGAAAGAGCTGTTGGCATTGCAGAGCGATCCTCCTCCTGGAATGACTCTGAATGAGAAAAGCGTGGAGAATACTATAACACAGTAAGTGTGTGCATCCCAGATTGAACCCAGACCTGATATTTGCATTCGGTAGATTGCAAATTGACAATGAAATTCAATCCTCTTAACACTGCAGAGTGACTAATAATGTGTCTTTCACGTAAAGTGACAATTTTATATCATTTATGTTTCTGTGATGACTTCACTGTTACTAAATTGTAATGCTTTAACGTTATTCTTCTTGGTTTTTTAGGTGGGTTATTGATATGGAAGGAGCCTCTGGCACGCTGTACGAGGGAGAAAAATTCCAGCTGCTATTTAAATTCAGTAGTCGATATCCGTTCGACTCGCCTCAGGTTTGTTCAGTGCCGCGTTTGCATTTACATCGATTTATTTACGTTTGTCAGTGACAAATAAAAGGGGTGTGGCCTCATCCTCGCAGCGTCTGTGAAGGAGGTGTGGCCTTTTTACTTGTTAGTCCTATTTGTAAAAAGTGTGGGTGGTTTTGGATGTGTGGTCTATGCGCTTGTTAAATATAAGGGGGTGTGGCCTGTCTCTTGTAGTCTCAGTGAAAAAGGGTGTGGCCTATGTATTTGTTAGTCCCTATACTGAAGGTGTGGCCTCTTCCTAGTAGTCTTGGTGATGGAGATGTGGCCTGTGCACTTGTTAATCCTGATGTAAGGGGTGTGGCCTTTCTCTAGCAGTTAGTGAAGGAGGTGTGGCTTATGCACTTGTTAATTCCAGTGTAAGGGGGTGTGGCTTCTTTTTAGCAGTGTCAGCGATGGAGGTGTGGACTAGGGTTCTAACATGGGGCCTCTTCCTAGAAGTCTTGATGGAGATGTGGCCTATGCACTTGTTAATCCTGATATAAGGGGGTGTGGCTTCTTTCTAGCAGCGTCAGTAAAGGAGAGACTTACAAATTCTACTGAATACCTCCTTTATTGTTAATCTCCCTGTAAGGGGTGTGGCCTCTAGCAGTGCCAGTGAAGGAGGTGTGGCCTAGGGTTATAAGGTATAACTCCTAGTTATACCTTATGACCTCCTAGTGGTCTCTAGCAGTGTCAGTAAAAGGGGTGTAGCCTATCTAGATGTTTCGTCCTTATGTAAAATGTGTGGCCTCTTCCTAGTGGTCACATTGATTGGGTGTGGCCTGTGTGCATCTTGATCATAAAGGGTGTGGCCTCTTCCTAGAAGTTTTATAAGAAGTCTAGGTGAAAGTGCCCCCTCCTGGCCCAGGAAAGAGGTGTAGCCTCCTTTTCACATTCCACATCAGCATTGCTTTTCTTTTAACCTTGCGTGTGTGTGTGTGTGTGTGTGTGTGTGTGTGTGTGTGTGTGTGTACAGGTAATGTTTACAGGAGAGAACATTCCTGTCCATCCTCATATTTATAGCAACGGCCACATCTGCCTGTCCATTTTAACAGAGGACTGGTCACCAGCACTGTCTGTCCAGTCTGTGTGTCTCAGCATCATCAGCATGCTGTCCAGCTGCAAGGAGAAGGTACGTTTTAGGGCTGAACCGATTCCTTGATAAACTGGAGTAATTCGATTACAAAAAATCATCGAGGCAAATTGTTTAGTCTATTTAACTACACACAGAGCACTGTTTCCGCGCAGACCATTATTACCGATGCCCCACCCACTAAATTCTGGAGCTCTCCGGACAGGCAAAACACAAATGAAAAATAGAGGGGATTCCGACTTTCTTTCCTCGCAATTCCAAGATTTTATTTCTCGCAATTCCGACTTCATTTCTTGCAAATTCCGACTTTTTTTTTTTCTCCCAATCTGGAAGCGTCACCCCCTCTGTAGTGCCAGAAAGCGAAAATTAAATGGGCTACAATCAATAAAATCGCACGGTAACAATCTAAGCTTCCGATCCCTGGAGAGAACTCTGTCTAACAATCAGCTCTGGAGAAGACACCATGATTACCGGTGAATGCACCAGAAATGTTGGATGTTTACGAGAAATAAAGTCAGAAGTGCGAGGGAGACAAAAAGTCAGAATGGCGTAAAATAAACACGGAATTGCAAGAAAAAAACACCGAACTAGGTAAATAAGTCGGAATTAGGAATTTGTTTAATGTACATCGCTCTAGATATGATCCTGAAACTTCCAGAAGCAAACAAAGCCCAAGGATACCTTAGAGGGCCTGGGAGCAAATTTGGCCCGTAATCAAACCTTTGATTTGACATGAAATGAGGATAAAAAAAAAAAATACAAATAAATGTCATAAAAAAATTTTTGGGGGAATATAAGGACCATCTTCATGTCTTTCATAAGAGGACATTGAAAAGTTATTGAACTCTTGTTCACTAAACTCAATTGTACAACAACTTTGAATTAGTTATTACAGAGTAATGTTTTCTATTTGTTTATTTATAAATATTTTAAAAATATTCTAAAAGCATCCAAGGGGTACTATTGCAACTTTAATTCAAATATAATGTTTCCGCCCATATTTTGTCCGTAATCGGGTTTGGTTTTTGCCGGTTCATAGGAAAAAGTTTATACGTCTCTGCCTTAAAGAAAACTTTATATGCGACGATTCACATGATTCCTATTTCAGATTTCCTCTAGTCCAGTAATCCCTTCACCGCTTCTTTAAAGTCGATTTGACGTCTTTCTCACGTTCATCTGTTTCAGAGACGGCCTCCGGATAATTCGTTTTATGTACGGACGTGTAACAAAAACCCAAAGAAGACTAAATGGTGGTATCACGGTGAGAACATTTTGCAAAACATCAACATGAGAACCTCTGTTTCTGTGCATACTGATTAGGCCCAAGCTGGTCATAAGTTACATAATAAGCAGATAAAACTCAGTAGGATCTGAGGTTATTGAAAAATAAACAATAATGCAGAAGTATGTTCACTTTTTTCATTTTAATTTTCCTATAATTGAATGTTTGTTTTTTTATACCACATTCCTGTACCACAGCTTGTTATTTATTTTTATTTGATTTAGTTTATAGGTACATTTGATATCATAGAACTTCGTTGGTATTGAGAATGGAAAGCTATACGCATCATTACCAATCCTGATGACTCTCTAGTTTACTTATACAAGCACTGACTTTGGAGACTCATTCCAAAATGCTAAATAAGCATTACCTGTAAGAGAATGTTAAAGATGGTAATGTATGGGGTTTGGTTATATTATAAAAGAATTCAATATCATCTGACCAATTAGATTCAGGAATTCAACATGGTGTATAAAATGCATTATGTCATGGCCTTGTCTGAATACTTGATTCTGATTGGCTGCAACGTGTGTGTTAAAATTGACAATCGTACATATGTAGTTCTGGTCAGTTTAATCATTGTTGTAAATGACTGCGTTGTCTGTGAACAATTACCGTATTTTTCGGACTATAAGCCGCTACTTTTTTCCCACGTTTTGGACCCCGCGGCTTAAACAACTAATCGGCTAATTTATGGATTTTTTCCTGGGTTTTTTCCGGTTTCACAAACTTCAAGCCAAAAAACTGAACCCCATAACATTAGACCAATGAAATTTCCGAACGGAAACGAAAAAACACACCTCACCTGTGTTCTGAGCTGCACGGCTTCGGGAGAAAAACTTCCACCGGTGTTGATTTTTAAACGCACGGCGATGCGTGAGAATGCAGTGACATGCTGTTCCCAAAATGGCGCTCTGCTCTTAAAGGAGACACAACATATTTTACCTGTTACACCGTGTAACAGACACTGTCTTTCAGTAAAGCCTGTGTAAAGTTCATTAGTTTCAGTGTATCGGCTTATACACAAGGTGCGCCTTATTTATGTTTAAAATAAAAATATTTGTAAAATTCAGTGGGTGCGGCTTATACAAGGGTGCGCTTTATAGTCCAGAAATTACGGTAGTAAAATACTTGTATATATACATATGAAGCAGATATGAATGCGATACGATTTGAATGAACAACGAGTGAATAGAACAAAAACCTATGATATAGTATACATGCACATGCTCGGCCCTGGGAGCGAGCAGTTAAAGTGTGACTATGCTCTGTTTTACAGATGATACATGTTGATGCTGAACTTGGCAAAGACGTTTAGAAAGAAGTCCCTGCTGACGTACATTAGCACTTTTTTTAAACTTTTGAACTCCAGCCTCGGACTGAAAACGGAGGACGCGAACTTTTCCTCAAGGACCAGCATTGCGCTAATTACAAACTGGCTTCAGCTCAAGAGAAGACGTCAAGAATCAAAGACCCCTCGATCAGGATCGACTCCAGAAGGATGCCAGATTTTAGCAACGAGTCTCTATTCTGATATTTTGCGAATGTTTGGATTTTTGGCTTTGTCTCAAATCGCATGCAGGTGCAGTGCACTAACCACTTTGAGCGTCAGCATCGCGTATTAAAGGACCGTCGTCGCTCCTGTTACGGGGCCGAGTCGGCTTTATAGTTGATCAGAAATGCATTACAGAACATTTAATTTAGTGTATCATGTATCCTGAGATTTTTTTGAAACACAGCCTGTCTTTGAATGAAGATGTTTCGGACGGTCAAGTGCACAGTATGCAATTTGAGACATCGTCTTTTTTTTTCTTTTCTACTTGATTCAATACGATAATGAAATTTAATATTCTTTTCCATTTCTTTTTGTGCAATAATGAGCCTAAATCGCTTGGTTCATCCTGAAACGTCATTGCATTATTGTTGCTTTTTTGTGCATCTGCTTCAGTTTGACGTTTACAGAGCCTGTCAAGAATTGGGAAAGACAGAATCTTTAATGGTTTTCGAGACACGCATGCTCCTTTTGTTTATATGCAACAAACTTGGGAAAAAAAAAAAAAAATAGAATTGGACAGTGAATGGCTGGAAGAAAGTTTTGTGGGACAGATGAGTCCAAATCTGACACTTTTGTCTCTAACGGAAGAGCTTATGTGAGACAGAGAACAGGAGAGATGATGTTAGCAGACTGCTTCACACCCACAGTCAAACATGGAGGTGGAAGCTTAATGGTTTGAGGTTGTTTTGGAGCAGGCCATAATTTGGAGACTTATTCCAGGTGAAAGGAATTCTGAGCCAACATGGCAACCATTCCTCATTTCAACATCATGCTGTTCCATCTGGACTGTGCCTGATTGGAACCAACAATCCAGAAAGGCATCTCCAACTAGTGAAGAACACAAAGTATTTCAGCTGAATGTTTGAAGAAACAAACTGAATGAACTCCTATTTTGATCCAAACGAAGTGGAAACACAGTTGATCATGTATCTATTTGTTCGGTCAAACTAAATCTTCATACTGTTAAATTGCCCTAGTGTGTTGCATATAAACAAAAGAAACATGTATGGGGCTTTCAGCAACCACAGACTAGGTGTTTCCAGACTTTTGATAAGCACTGTATATTTTGCACTGTGAAATTCTCTACGAAGGCACAGAAGAGTTTCAGATCGAAACCTCACTCACTAATTTATTTCTAGTTGATGAACTGGGCATGTGTCGATAATCGTTTAGGTTAAAATCGCATGATGATATTGCTGTGAATACTTCAAGGAATGATTAGAGGCAACTTTATATTTATTACATACGATTATTTAATGATGCCATTATTTTCACTTGAATTTATGTTCCTTTTTGTTTTTTCCTTTCTTTTTTCTTTCCGAAATGGTGTTTTTCCACTCTATAAAAATTCCACTCACCCTCCAAGTTATGGAAAACAGCCAACTGTACGATTTGATGAGCCTGTGCACACTGAGGCATTTCTGTCTTGGGGGTCAACACTAGAATTTGACATAGTCGTCTTTGTTGTTTTTTTTGTTTTGTTTTTTATTTGTTTTTTTGGCTCAGACAGCTCAGGGTTATACTTTCTGCGACGCTTTTATTTTATAGTTATTCTAGCCTTCCTGTCCGCTTTCACAACTCTATTTACCTTTCAACCAATTGTTAAAAGGTATTTCCCACACCATTCTGTGCACTCTAGAGGCTCTTGTGTGGAGAAAATCACAGGAGCAATACATTTTCTGAATTTTTTTAAAAAGACAGCCGTGCCTCAGTCGAAATCACAGCACTCGCACGTTTTTTTCCATTCTGATGTTTGATGTAAAACGCTTAGCGAAGACCTGTAGCTTCCTAAGTTTACGCCGTGCTGTTGTCTTAGTGACAAGCGCATGAATGAGGTAGACAGGTGTTTCTAACAAAGTGGCCGCTGAACGGACAGTACCGCTATTCAAAAGTATACGCAGACATTGCGATTTGTAAATGTAATATCGGCACATGCCTGTAGCACGCTGTATTTTGATTTCCCCCCGCACCATAGCAAAAGTCTGATGACTGTGATTTACTCTCAGCACAGGTTCCGTAACATATTTATTTATTTGTATGCGCGAAATCGTGAACGGTTTCCAAAGGGCTGCTAGTTTAGTAAAGTTTAGCTTGTTTTTGCGTATAGCTGTACCCCAGTTCGATTTCCGGTGTCGATCCTGATCAGCTAACATTTTATCCAAGCCTATGACACGATCGCAATATTACTATACATATTACTATACAGTTCTTATCGAAACAGCGTTTAGGAACAGTTGAGATTGTATAGCGCAGACCATTGCTAGCTAGCAAGCGAATTCGCAAATAACTTTAGCTAGCTTCATATAATAGTAGAAATGACAACAATAAAGGAAACATTAGCAAGATATATTGTTTATTGATAGTTCTGATTTGCAAAAAAGTATAAAATATAAAAAAAATTACCTCACGTAGTTACGACTATAGCTCACTAATAAGTGCTGGCTAGCACGACACGCAGCTAGCTACAATACTTAAATAGCCTAAATTCACTGCATTTTTTAAGTGTTCACGCTAGCAGTAGTGGGAACTGGGAATTATCGGCACATGTCTAAATTGTTTTGATCCCAATTCTATATTTTTTTTGCGTCTCCTGTGTGTTTGTTCTCCTGGTCACACTTTTCAGACTCAGGTACTACCCCCTATTCCCTCCCAGAGATGATCAGCTTTCCTACTATTGTGTTTTATTGTGTATGTATGTATGTATATGTGTGTATATATATATATATATATATATATATATATATATATATATATATATACATACTGATTTCTTTCTTTTTTTGTTTCAGAAGAAAATATTTTACAAAAGAATTAATATGTATATTTAAATTGTGTGTGTTACTCTTTAGCTGAATGAACATGTAATATAGTAAAGAACGATTATTTAGACGTTCGTTGCAAATTTAGACTCTGAATTGAGATTATTTTTTCTGGAATTTGCTCAGGACTCCAGGGGTTACTGGATGTATGGAATAAAACACTTGCTGGGTGTGGGGTTACCAGAAAATATTATAGGACATGGTGCTTTGAGACAAAGTTGATTACAGTAATTGGTGATTAACATGTCCCTAGATTCTTTACTATGGAGAGTGGAGATGTTCCAATACTTTAGACATTTATTTATTTATTATAACCCACAGTTATAGTTTGCCTTTTGGTGGAAAAGTTTCCGACTTTTACAAAGCACTGGTATTTGGTGTCTCCTTCCATGAAAGTTTCACATATTGACACAAAACAGGCAGATTCCTACGATGAATTCACTTGATGTTTCCGATAATTATGACACGCCACATCACTGGATTCCTTTTTTTTTTTTTTTTTTTTTACTTTCTTCCCTTATTTTTTTGTTTGCTTTGTCAAAAAAAAATACACAAATCTTTCCCCTCTCACAAAACACTGGAACTGGAGACTCCTTCCATAACTCTTAAATAAATGTCTCCTTACTCTGTTTATTAGTATAAATATAGTACACTTTATGAACATAAGTATTGGGACACTTACATTTCCCAGCCCTATGTCGTTGTTCTTTCCCAAAACCGCAGTTGGAGGCACACAGTTGTATATAATGGCTTTGGATGTGGCAGCATTACATTTTCTAAACCTTTTCCAAACCTGTTCGAGCATCACAATGCCCCTGTACACAAAGCCAGATCCATGAAGATATGGTTTACATGTGTTGGAGTGGAAGATCTCGAGTGACCCGTTATAGAGTCAGTAC
This sequence comes from Silurus meridionalis, assembly GCF_014805685.1. Classification (NCBI taxonomy): domain Eukaryota; kingdom Metazoa; phylum Chordata; class Actinopteri; order Siluriformes; family Siluridae; genus Silurus; species Silurus meridionalis. The sequence goes on along the minus strand of NC_060904.1, from coordinate 5,053,659 downwards.
CTGACTTCACCTGGCTAAATGAGAATATCTCTATACTATCCTCCAAAGTCTAGTGGAACATCTCCCCAGAAGAGTGGAAGGTATTACAACATCAAATGAGAGTAAATGTAGAATGAGATGCTCAGAAAGCACATTTTTATACAGACAGGTTCCTACACAAAGCAGTTATTAATCGTGAATAACTGTAGAAATTGTCAGATTACATTTAATGTAGCTGTGATTTAATTTACAGCATAAGAGTTGCTGTTATTAACAAGTTGTTCTGACCAATCGGATTTGGGAATTTAACAGCATTATTCAAATGATTATCTCTGATTGCTTGGAATTCATTTTATTTATTTATTTATTTTGGTTTATTAGCATCCGCGGGTCTAGAAAATTAGTCTTGTCAGCTATTGACGATCTTGATTAGATTATCTTTTATCGTTATTTAATAGTATAACATTAGGAAATTTAAGACACTCTGTCGATAACACGTTACTCGGAAACTAGCTAATTAGTGTCATTTGCTGTTAAATCTTGTTAAAAACAATTAATTGTGCAATACATTTAGTGATCTTTGCTAGCAAAACACTTAAAGAATTCTAATTAGCCAGAGTATTTATCACATGCAGCTTCCAATTTGATGAAAAAGTTCAATAAATGAGCAGCTTTGTGATTTTATTTGTTAAAACGCCACCTAGCGGCCAATTTCTTAGTGGTCCTTGGAGTCAAGCGTTTTCTTGAAATTAGGTTTGTGAAAGCTTGTTTTTTTACATGTACATTAAACATACATTATAAATTAAACCCTCTGGTCTTAAACTGCCAATAGTATAAGTCGACTTCAGGGAATATTCCAGAAGGTAAGTTAAATACAGCAATCTGACTGGATATTTTATGCCTAGTATTTTACTGCTATATGTAGATATGCACTATATATGGACAAAAATTTGTAGATCATACCATTTTTGATCATAAGATTCATATGATTGTGGAACATCCCATTCCACATTTAGTCCCTATTTGGCCTATTTTGGAATTTGCTTGTGAAGATTTTGCTGATTCAGCTACGATGGTATTAGTAAAGTCAGGTACTGATGTAGGTGATGTAAGGATGCCTGTTGTGCACTCAGCATTCCAATTCATCCCAAAGGTGTTCAACAGGGTGAAGGTCAAAAATCTAGAGCAGGCTAATCAAGATCTTCCACTCTAACCCAACCCATGTAAACCATATCTTCATAAATCAGTCTTTGTGCACAGATGAATCGTCATGCTGGAACAGATATGGGTCTTTAAAATGAGGCATTTTGTGGTAACATTTTGACGAAGCACCACATGCGGCAGATATGTTCAGGCCTCCTAATAGTTTGTCCATATAGAGTTGAACATTTTCTAGATTCTTACAAAGACTTGGAATCCTCTGTATCATCCTCTGTTTTAGTTTTCGAAATAGCCAATGATCAGTTATGTTAATACTCAAAATCTAACAACAAATATGAGCTCAAAGTGTGGATAAGTTGCAAACTATTACTATGGCAGATGTCGAACATTAAATTGTAACTCTTCTCCAAAGACAAAACTAAACATCTAGCTGACTGCTGTTTGCCTTCTTCCACATACATGAGCTCACAGAGGCTCACAAGAGCTCCCCATCCATCCTACTCTGTAAACCAGACCAGATTATTCTCTCTTGTCTGAAGGCCAACATAATCTAAATCCGAACCAAATAACAAATTTTTAGGAACCCTGTTGACGAACTCTGTTTTGTTGCATCGATACAGACACTCTTTACAACCACGGTGAGCAGAAAAGCATTTCAGAACTGAATGGATGCCCTACATTTACAAATTATATTGAATTTTATGAGTCAGGAGTGTAAATCCGATCCTTAAACTCATCAGGTGAAGACCAGGAAAAGAGGAGATATATATATATATTTTTTTAAATACTGAAGACACCCAAAATATGAAAAAACACACATATGAACAAAAAAAGGTGTTAAGCAACCCAGAATATTTTTTATCTTTTAGCTATAAAATAGAGCAGCTACGTCTAGCTTTGATAAGCTTGGCAAACACATCAGATTCACGAGTTAGTCACCTAATATGGTTATAAATTCACATGCACGCCTTCTCAAGAGTTAATTTGTGACATTTCTTGATGTGTTTTTGGACTATCAGTCTTCCAACAGGACAATAACCCTCAAACACACCTCAAGCTTTTTGTTCAAGAAGGAGAGTGATGGAGTGCTGCATCAGATGAACTCTCCTCCACGATCACCTGACCTAAATCCAGATGAGAGGGTTTGGAATAAATTGGAACAGAGAGTGAAGGAAAAGCAGCCAACAAGCACTCAGCACCACTAGGAACTCCACAAGATTGTTGGAAAACCTTTCGTGACTACCTCATGAAGCTGACACGCTTGGAAAATGCCAAGAGGGTCAAAGCTGTCAAAAAATCGAAATAATAAAATATATTCCAGTTAATTTAATTTGTTATTGTTTCCATGTGTTCTTTCATAGTTTGGATGTCTTTGTATTGAAATAATACATATAAATATAACTAAAAAACTAAAGAAGGAGGTATGCCCAAATGTTTGATTGGTATTTTGTGTAAAAAATATATTTCATGATATTTATTTTGAATTACTTATATTTGTATTTATTAATTACAGTGGGACTGACACATGTCTTCAATCAATAAGCTAACACGAATGACGTTATTTTGAATGCATTTTACATTCAATTAACCCACATTTAAATTAAACGATTTGACTAATTTACTGAATTTTTTTTAGCATTTATTTGGTTAAATAATTTGTTTATTTGTTTCATAAACGAGTTGAGAAGATATTTATTCTACATGCATGCCATGTATCTGAAGAGTTTGGAAAAGCTCTTGAGCTGCAGCAGGAAGTCGGACTGTACCAATGCTTGCTCAAGCGGGGGCGTTTATATTTTAATGCGCGAAATTTAAATCCCATCTCGGTTATGCTTAATTTTTTATAATACATTATCAGCATTATGAACCACATTTAGGTGAAAATCTCGTTTCTCGTATCGCACAAACGCGATTTATAAAGGGTCGATAATGTTCAAAAAATCCGGAGCTCATCCGCGTAGTGGTTGGGTCCAGTGTCATTAGTTCTCTTTAGTGTTTGCCAATGTTGGAGGTCTGGCCGCGGACAGAGGTAAAACAATCCCGCATTGCAAGGCGAAGTGTGTGGGGTGGAAGGGTTTCGCGCTGGGCTGTGAGCCGAGTTCGGTGTGTTTGTGCTTGTTCGAGGTGTATGTCGGGTTGTTAAAGCTGCTCAGGGATGCGATGGAGAGGTTTGGGTTGGATGCGCCAAAGGGGGAGTTGGGAGATTCAGCCATGATGGATAAACCCAGGGCTAGCAGCTAACCGTGCAACCGGGGGTTGAATCAAAGCGAAAATAAAATAAATAAAATGCTTTCGAGCGTATTTCCCCCCGATATGTCAACCTGGTAAGGATTTTGAAACTGTCTGCGTGGACAGAAACCCGGACTGGAAAACAGAGGTCCATTAATACAAACTGTTCCTAATATTCTGGCCACCCAGACAGTAGAGATCCAGAGCAGAACCCAAACATCTCATCAGTGCACCATGATTGATCATTTTATTGTCATTTATTATAAATCAATGATAATTTATGATCATTTGCAAGCTGGTGGGCTTCCCTGCCTCACTGTTTTTGCAAGTGTGATGATGTATGGATACTCAGCAAGTCCCATAAATCAATCACAAATCTGCTTAAAGGGGACTTTCACCCTCAAACACAATGTGCATGTCCGGATACTTGTGATCTACTGATATCTCCTGGTCTTACTTCTCCTTAAACGAAGTCTGAGCTTGTGCTGTCATGATGTCACCAGGGAACCCGGGCTGATGTTGTTTGTTGTTGTTGTTGTTGTTGTTTTTAATTCAGCAGTCTTCTACGTGAGAGCGGTTTTCCATTTAGGTTTGTGGCATTAAGCAGAGGCCCTTGTCCAGAGCGACATACAAAAGTGCTTTGAGGCTCTATCAATGAATAAATCAACACCGGTACGCTAGATTACAAACTTAAGATAAAGTGATCTATACGTCTGAAAGTAGTAGAACCCAGGAACCAGGATTTAGCAAATCTGGATTCAGGGGAATCTAGATTTGGTGCGTTCCGGCAAGCAATCTGAGTTCTTGAATACACGTGGAATCTACGTGTTTTGGGATCGGATGAAATCGTATGAGGGTGTCTCGATTATGTATGCAAATATGTGTCGATTATGACCTCACGTGAGCGGTGTGAAGGTGAATGCGTGTCGATTAGGGCAGTACTTGAGCGGTCTGAAGGTGAATGCGTGTAGATTAGGGCAGCACGTGAGCGGTTTCCACAGTTAAATAGTCCCCTTGCACAGCAATACGGCGTTCCCAGTGTTTCTGCCACTTCTGGAGTATGTTCTAGAACCGTTCTTCCTTCTGCAATTCCTTCTATGAAATTTAAGCTTCATATTCGGGAAGAGAGTGAAGTCTAAAGGAGCCAAATCCAGTGAGTAGGATGGGTGCAGAAGTGAGAACATGTAGAATGTTCTCCGAAGATCATCATGCACAAGTTGCTGAATGATTTCGAGATTTTTGTGAGTTGAGCTCATTGAAGGCTTTCCTCATGTTCTTCTGCTCTTGAAGCGAGCGTGGTACTCAAAACCCCTCCAAAGACTCATTGTAGCATCAAACGTCTTTTGCAGATTTGCCCAGTTGCCCAGAATTTCACATTTGCTCTTTGTTTTAACTTGCTGTCCATGATGAGCTCACACACGTGGTCAGAATTGCACGTTTGTACCATTAGTCTCGAAACTTTATGATACCACTTCGTATATGTGAGTTAGATATGTAACGCATGTTTAGCTGGAGGCTTAATATGCCTCAGGATTTTTGTTCCTTCAGTCATACAGCTAGCAGACGAGTAAATATTAACTTCGGTCATAGAAAGGAAGAGATCTTTGGAGTTTGTCTTTTAATCAGCAAAAGAGAAGACGAGGTAGTGGACAATAACGAGGTGAATGTAATTCATTACTGTACTTAAGTAGCTTTTTCACGTATATGCATATCGTATATATATGCATATCGTATATATATGCATCACGTATATACTGAAGTATTTTCTTTTGGGGAGACTTTGACATTAACTTCACTACATTTCACACTCAAATATATACATTTAGCAAAATCAATCGTTCGTTTTTATTTATGAGTGGACTCAGCAATCGACCAATCAGGGTCGAGCGTGCGCTCTGTTTTATACTCGTTTTGATTGCCGCTCGGTGTATCTACGTAGCGCCAACATACATTTCAGCATCAGTTCAACAACAAGCACATTTCGAGAAGAACAAATGATGGAAGAAACTCCTGACTCGAACTCGCCAAAACACCCGTCGCCTTATTTGCGCGATTTTGTTTGTAAGTTGAAGCCGATTGTGCTGCAAGTTAGGCCGATTATCGGGCGGGACGCTCGACACACCAAAACGTGCGTGTACATTTTGCGCTTGTGTGAGAGAACATAACAGTGGCAGTAGTCGATATTCAGCATCCAAACAGGAAGAGCTAGAACCGTGAATATATAAAGCAAACACCTTTAATACATGCCGCGATCATTAATAACGGATTCGCGAATCTTTTTTTAAAATTATGTCTGCCAAGTTTGCAAAGACGAGCAAGAAAGACAACAGGCGTGTTGCTTTTTTTCTCGTGTGCTCATTCGCTAAGCTAATTAGCCAATCGGAGTTCTCTAACTCTTACAGAGTTAAAAAACGTTCCTCAAAGACGGATTGTTGGCTTGGTGTGTCCCGGGTTATAAATTCTTAATCTAGCCTTATATATTTGGGTAAATATGATGCTAATTTTGGAGAGAAAATGAGAATAATTGTATTCAAAGCCAAGTCTTTAACCAGCTGTAGTTTAGACTACAGGAAGGCATAGGGACCAAAACCTGGATTTTGATTGGAGAGGCTTGTGTTGTTTAATAAATGTTTAATTTAAGCAATCACGTCTTATTAAGTAAAAGTTAGATTTTATGAGATAAAGAGGGAAAGAAAGAAAATCATATATCAGCCATTGGCTGTCCTGATTTCTAAAAAAATCAATATTGGCTAAAAAAACCCTTATCGGTACTTAAGTGCATTTGAAAGAATATACGTTTGTACTTTTACTCAAGTGCAAGTTAAAGGGAGCATTTTTACTGTAGTAATATTTCACCTCGTGTGTATCCACTTTTACTCAAGTACATGATTTGTGTTTGTCGTCCAACTCTGCTGAACAGCTTTAAGACAGGTCAAGTTGAGAACGAGGTAAACAGCATTAAAGTCTTGCGTTGCTGTAAATTCAGTTAAAGTCAGCAATCTCACCTGGGGAAGTCTGCGTGTCTGAAAAACAGCAGCGGTATCGATCGCCACGTCTGAGTTACACCAGAGAAGCCTGTACGTCTCTCCTCAGTGCTGCAGACGCTCAGGGTTTTCACCTTTGCGTCGAAATCGGAGAGGGTCCCAGCCTTGTTCGCTTACCTTCAGTATATTGTCTTTCCTGTCTTGAAACTGTGTCCCTTGTCCTTTATAGGTAGACCAGAGGGGTCAAACACTCATTTATGTATTATGTTTTGTTTTACATGTGAACAAACATTTGTCATGTAGCTGCTATGCATACCTTGAATACGTCATTAAAAGGTGTATCAGGAGTTTGAACTTTTCTAGAAAATGTACACCTCAGAATAGTAAAGGTACGTCCTGAATATTTGTGCTATAAAATAATAAATAATGGCAGTAATGTATTCATGTTCATATTCAATTTCAATACCTGTTTTTATTGCACTGATAAGGTTTAAGGGAATCCCCTTCTGCATCTGTATGTTTTTTGGGACATCTTATACTGCTTGTGAACTTTACCCAGCAGATTCTAATTCATTTGGGCTGCAATAGGGGTTCACCTAGAACCTTCACCCAGCAGATTCTACTTCCTTTTGTTTGCACAAATGGTTCCTTTGTTGTTGTGCATTAACCTCTGCACTGACTTTGCCCAGGAACATCGGTTGCTTGGGTTCTAGAGTCTTAACACCAATGATTCCTGATTAGAATTCTGGAAAATTTACTTTGAAGGTTCTTTGCACTTCAAGTGCTTGAATCCTTACACTGAGAACTGTAGAGCTTTGCACAAATATTCTTGAACTTTCCCAATATGTTTTGTAGAACCTTTGTTCTGGGTATTGATGATCTCGGGGCTGCACAAAAGGGTTTCCTCTTTCCTTTGAGTGTTTTGTGCCATTCTAATATCTTTTGCGCTGAAGAGTGGAAAGAGTGCCCTGACCTTTTGCACTGACGGTTCGAGAACCTTTGCTCTGAGGACTGTAGACAAAGCTTTCAAGAAGTTCATCTGCATTACGTGACTTGACCCTTCACATGGGGGCATGCGTTGCATACACATCTGTATGTGCCACAGCTGTATCAGCCACATCGCACCTTTTTACGAGCAAACTGAACTTTTCTCTGTTCTCTCATTTTCCAGATATAGAGCATGGCTCAAGTGAAAGTGCAGACCTCAGCACACGCCGTGCCTTCTATCAACGGCACTCTGCCCACCGTCCTACCAGGTGTGTGTGAGAGAGAAACCTTTACGGTATACACTTACAGCTTCTCGTTTTCAAAGAGGACGACATCGAATGCCATATACCAGTTCAGCGACAATGCGAGGGTTCTGTGTTCATTGAGGGGAAACTTCTATAATATGGTTGTAGGGCCACTTATTTTCATGTCCCATTGTTACTTAATGTGTTTATGTTGCAGCTCCTCCCCAGGATAACATGGCAAACCCTAAAGAGAAAACACCGATGTGTCTGGTGAATGAATTAGCTCGTTTCAACCGGATCCAGCCGCAGTACAAACTGCTGAACGAGCGGGGGCCTGCACATGCCAAGGTGGAGTGGCTTTGGTTTCTGTCTGAAAATAATTTGAATGCATTTATTATAATGTGTTAAAAAAATTATTAAATTTTTATATTTATATATATATATATATATATATGTATATATATGAGAAAGTTGGATATATTTGAGTAGTCACTGTGCAGCTTAATAGCTATTGTCAGTATAGCTGGCAACAAAAGTAAGTACACCCTAGGTGACAGCTCTACGTTGTATAACCCTGCAAAGCCACATGTCCTATTTATCATGTTCATGACCATACAAATGTGTGATTCTTGTATTTGAGCAGTTAAAATTTGGTGCTTTGAGTACAATTCTCTCATACTGACCACTGACTGTTCAATAAGGCACCTCATTAAAAAAAGAAAAGGATTTTAGAATTGTTGCTCTCCACAGAGATAGCCTAGTCTATAAGATCAGTAACACCTTCAAATTGAGTTACCGATCAGTGGCCAGAGTCATACAGAGGTTTCCCAAGACGGGTTCCACTTGGAACAGGACTCGCAAGGGTATATCAAAGAAGTCGAGTCCTCGTGCTGTGCGTCAGGTGCAGAAGATGCTTTAAAAAAACAGACGCATGAGTGCTGCAGCATTGATTTAGAGGTAGCAGAAGCGGACGGTCTGTTTGTCAGTGCTCAGACCGTATGCCAAACACTGCAATGAGTCGGTTTGCAGGCCGCATCTTCTAAAGCTGGATCACAAGAAACAGTTTGCTGAAGATAACCTGTCCAAGAGCATGAATTACTGTCCTGTGGTCTAATGAGACTAAGATAAACTCAGATGGTGTCCAGCATGTGCCACTTACTATTTTATACTGTGTATATATACACACAGTATGAAATACATAAGATACGGTATATAAATACATAAAATGCAAAGTTAATATTTAGTTCTGAACTCTAATTTTGTTTGTGTGTGTGCAGATCTTCACTGTACAGTTATGTTTAGGTGAGCAGGTTTGGGAAGCTGAAGGCTCCAGCATTAAGAAGGCTCAGCATTCAACAGCCAGTAAAGCTCTGACAGAGAGCTTGCTGCCCCGCCCCCCACCACGCATCATGAAACCAGACACACACACCAATCCAGGTATGACACAGTGGAACACTCGCTCACTACATCATTCTCTGGTTTTAGAGCAGCACTTCAGTGAGGACTGTGTCATTGCTAATTGAATTGCTGGCTTTAGAACTGTTCTGGTTTTGGGGTTTACAATTGTCTTGATGGTTCCTAGGAGAATTAGAACCTTCACTGTAATTTTAGAACATTCAAATGGAGGGAACATTGGCATTTAGGTTTATGAAGTATTAACCGATTCCAGAGCTGGACGTTTGCAAGTTTGTGAGTGCTCTCGAACCTTTGTACCGATGACTGAAATACAGAAATGTAGAATGTTGAGAAGTTACTGGCTGTAGAACCAATGATGTGAAGATGAGAGAACCTTAGCACTAATGGATGTAGAATCTTTGATTAACCTTTTGTTCTGAGGGTTCTTGACCCTTTATGGTACAGTCTTTGCTCTGAGGTTTCTAAAACCTTTTAAATTTCATGATATTGCATACAGTTATGCTCTCAGGATTGTAGAACACTCACTTTTTTGGGAAAAAAATCTAATAAAAATCAAATAGAATAAATGAATGCAAAGGCAGTGCAACTGTACAATTCAGATAGTACCGTTCTAAAATCTGCAGAGTGACGGATCTAGAACCCTAAGTTCAAACGTTCCAGATGCTTCATTGTAATGGTTCTAGAACCCCAAAAGTGAGGCGCTCATTCTCTTGGTTCAAGGCCAGTGCATCTATATAATCTGTATTATAAATGTATTCTGTATGAAATATGAAGTATGAAATATATTCTATCTGCTGTGCAAAGGATTAAGACCACCAATGTTCAGCGTTCTAGAGCTTTCAGCAACTTCGCAGAAAATAATTGTAAATGCTTTTGGTTTGAAGCTTTGTGGCCCAATGCGATAATATTCATAAGGCCCTACTGAAGGTTCTGCAACTTTTCCACTTAGTGCTTTCTCTTATTCCACATAAATGTCAGCAATGTTCTCCTTAGGCAGCATCACTCCCACCGTGGAGCTGAATGGATTGGCGATGAAGCGAGGAGAACCGGCTGTCTACAGACCACTGGAACCCAAACCCCTCCACAACTATAGGGCCAATTACAACTTTAGAGGAATATTCAATCAGAGGTGAGGACTGACCCAGACTACTGAGCAAGAGTGGGACTTCAGAGTAAACAGTTGCAGCAGTGAGTCTGCATTGTGTGTATTGACCAGATACTGGTTTTATGGGATGTGGTGCTGATTATCTGTTCAGCTGTGTGTGTGTGTGGGAACCATATGTGGAAAACCATATGTGGACAAAGGTTTATGGACACCTGACCACAAGATTTGTGTCAGTTTTGAACATCCCATTCCACAGTAGGTCCCCATTTACTGTTATAATAACCTCCACTCTTCTGTTCCATTAGATTTGGAATGAGCGTTTGGAGATTTGTGCTCTTTTAGCTACAAAGTCATGTACTGATGTAGTTGAGGTAAGATTGTCTGGGATGCAGTCAGGTGTTCAACAGGGTTGAATTTAGAGCTTTATAGCAGGCCACTGAAGATCTTCAACTCCAACCCATGTGGACCCATGTGTTTTTCAGGGACACAGGTTTGGGTTTTTTAGCTCAAGCAGAAAATTCAGTGCTACCACATCCAAAGACAGGATACAATTGTGTCCCTCTAACTTCGTAGTAACTTCGTGTGGAAGAACCAAAAACTGTTTGTAGTTTGAGTGAAGGGAAAATGTATTGCTACTGCTTCTCGAACTAAGACATTCTATACAGTTGTGTGCTTAATTATGTGGGAAAATTATAATTATTATTATGTTGTGCATTGATGTTTTACTCCTGTCCACCAGGGGGCAGAAGAGATCTATGTTTGAAAGCAACATCAAAAAAAAAAAAAAAAAAAATATATATATATATATATATATATATATATATATATATATATATGTTCAAGCCTCTGTGTTATAAAAAGCGCATTGCTTTAAATGTTTAGTAATTGTAGTGTGTGTGCACACTATATATATATATATATATATATATATATATATATATATATATATATATATATATATATATATAAAATATGTGTGTATATAGACCACACATGTTCACACAGATGTTCCTTTTCTCCCACACTTTGCACCTGGTTATTAATTAGTAGAACGCACACTCGTATTTTTATGCAACGTGCGTCTGCCGGATTGTTTTTTATCGAGTCATGATTATTTATTTTTAACAATGGATTTATCAGAATAGATATACTTAAATTATGAGGCATATGACATTGGGTGATTATTAGATGAATTGAAGTTCTACAGTGTTGGACGCTCAGGCCTGAAAGGAGTGTTTTTTTTGTCTCATCCAATCCACTACATTTGGTGTCTGTGGGATGTTTTGTGCATTTCTGGCCAAGCTGTTCCTTGAAATTGAATTTCTACACACAGTAATGAATGAATGTCAACAGGAAATAACAGTCCTGCTGAGTTACACAGGCGATTACACACACAGACGGTTTTACACACAAACACAAACACACACACACACACACACACACACACACACACACACACACACTGTCAGAGTGCAGCACTCAGCGGGGGAGAAACAGCGACAGTGTGGCACACGGTCTCATCCTGTCCCGTCCTAAACGCTCAGGGAGACGTTTGTTTGCGTCTCAGCCGTGCAGCTCTGGCAGGGAGCTTTCACAGCAGTAAGACAGCAAGGAAAAGAGGCAAATCGGAGCTCTGCTAGATGACATCATTCTTGAACGGAGAGACACAAAGAACCAGACAGGGAAAAAGAGAAAGGGGCAGACAGACTGAGATGAAGAGAGAGATGTAAAAAAGAGGGGATTGAAGATAAAATGTCAAAGAGAAAGACAGTCAACGAAGAGACATTAAGGGGAGCTGGTATAAGGGTATTGAGGCAGATGTACAGATAGGGAGAAGGAAAGAGAGCGGGAAGAACGGATGGAAATGGGGCTGAGACGTAGTAAAACAGAGATGGGCAGAAACGGGAAGTTGAAAGAAACTCAGCTAAAGGAATGAAAGGGAGAAAGATGGACAGAAAAAAGAAGGTAAGCAAAGAGAGAAAATGATCCATGGGGGCTGATTGGAGGAATAAGGGGCAATAGAGAGACAGATGGATCAATGGGGGACAGCGAGAAACGAAAAGCAAAAGTCAAAAAGAGGGAGACATGAAAAGAACGGATAAGAGTAAAGATAGAATGGGAAAGTGGGAAATGGTAAAGAGAAAAGACGAACATGGGGAGAGAAAGAGAGATAAATATAACAAAAAGAAAGAGGCATACGGAGAGAGAGACAGAAAGACAATTATACAGGAAGAAGGATTGAAAGAGGTAGGCAGAAAGCGAGACGGATATACAGAAAGAGTGAGAGAAAGAGAGAAAGGCAGATAGATAAAGGAATATACAGTAAAAAAGGATATGGGTATAAAGAGATAAAGACAAAGTGGTAGAGAAAGAGATGCAGAAAGAGATAGACAAAACAGAAAGGGAGAGAGAGAAAGATATATAGATACAGAGAGATAAATATATAAAAAGAGATATACAGAAAGAGGGATAGGAAGAGAGATGGGCAGAAAGAGAGATAAATATACAGAAATGGGTAGAGAAAGAGAGACAGATGTAGAGAAAGAGATGGGCAGAAAGGAAGATAAATATATAGAAAAGGGAGAGAAATAGAGGGAGAAAGGAAGTGAGACAGATATACAGCAATAAAGAGAAATATACAGAACGTGGAGAGAGAGTCCGAGATAGAGAAGTGGAAAGAGAGAGAAGGCATGAGAAAGATTTAAAAAGGGGAGAAAGATGGGTGGAAATAGAAAAATAGAAAGAGGGAGAGAAATATGGATGGGGAAAAGGAAGTGAAAGAGATGGGTAGAAAGAGAAATACACAAAAGGGATCGAAGAGAGACAGACATAAAGAAAGAGAAAGAGAATGATATAAGGAAAGAAAGAGAGACAGAGAGAAAGAGATATATATATATATATATATATATATATATATATATATATATATATATATATATATATATATATATATATATATATAGAAAGAGGCAGAAAGGGATACCGATATACAGAAACATGTATAGAGAGAAAGGAGAGAGAGAGAGAGATACAGAAAGTGGGAAAGAAAGAGAACAAGAGAGAAAAGTGGAAAGAGGGAAGGCAGGAGAAAGATATAGAAAAGGGGAGATGGATGGGCAGGAAAAGTGATATGGGATGAGACAGAGAGAGAGAGAGAGAGAGAGAGAGAGAGAGATACAGAAAGTGGGAAAGAAAGAGAACAAGAGAGAAAAGTGGAAAGAGGGAAGGCAGGAGAAAGATATAGAAAAGGGGAGATGGATGGGCAGGAAAAGTGATATGGGATGAGACAGAGAGAGACAGAGAAAGAGAGAGAAAAGGGTTGATATATATGTATATGTGTCTGTATTTGTGTGTGTGAGAGAAACAGAGTGATTTAAAAGGTGGTGATCATCCTCATCGTCATGACAACATATTCTCCTTTATTAGCAAATAGACATTTGGAAAAAAGTCAACATTATTATTGAGCCTTTGGTCAGTTAACGTGTGTGTGTGTGTGTGTGTGTGTGTGTGTGTGTGTGTGTGTGTGTGTGTGTGTGAGATTAAGAAAGAGACAGGTTTTCACAAAACTCTGGATCAAGTTCAAGTTACTTCTGAACATTTAGAGCTAAAGAGAAACAGCAAGACACATATAATAAAAAGGGGAGAGAGAGAGAGAGAGAGAGAGACCACAGGTTGGGGGGGTAGTGGTTCTGTAAAGAGACCCCCAGGGGGTTCTGCAAGAGACATATATATTAAAAGGGGAACTAGAGATAGAGGGAGAGATGGGCTGAAAGAGAAAAAAAATATATATATTTAGAGAGAGATACCATAATTGGAAAGACAGATATACAAGAGAAAGATAGAGGTAATGGAAGGGGAAAGAGAGATATTTATTTTGGTGAAAGAGAGAGAAAGATGTAGTGAATGGAGAACATATATCTATGTATGTATCTATATTTATATTAGGGGTGTAACGGTAGACAAAATTCACGGTTGTGTTCAATTTGGGTGCGGTTACAGGGAAGAAATGCAAAACATAAAATTGCTTGCAAACGCAATTTATTATTATTAACATTTGTGAACATTAACAGTTTACATTTTTAAAACAGTCTTAAATAAAACGCCTGCTCGGTTGAATAATCTTTAAAATAAAATTGATAAAAAAAAGCAAATGGTACAAATCAAATGAATGCAATACCTTTTTTTTTTTTGGATTATATTGATTCAATTAAGTAATTGATTAAATTAGCACAAATTGAATTTATTAAATAAAAAGAATACATGAAAAAAATCAAATAGTTTACATTTGTTGTTTTCTTAAGATACTGTATGTTCTGCTTAACTGTTCTACTTATTTTAGCACCCTTTAACAAATTTCTTCCATTCTTCATTCTTTCGCTCCCACGATACGCGGAACCGTCAGGATATTCTTCTTTTAAGAGAAATTCTTGAAGTTGTACATAAAACGCTAAAGAATCCTTATCACGAAAAACTAAATCTGAGTTTTATTAGGTACTACAAATCGTATTTTAAGTATGAAGTAAGTAGCCACAGTGACACTGCGCTAGCTCTCGTCCCCCCTCCCCATTTACTGTTCTCTAATAACCTCCACTCTTCTGTGAGGTTCCACTAGATGTTGGAGTATGGAGATTTGTGCTCATTTAGCCACAAAGTCATCATTTCAATTCATCCCAACGGTGTTCAATAGGCTTAAGATCATAGCTCTATAGCAAGCCATTCATGATCTCCTTGTGCACAGGGACATTTTCATTGTCATTCGCCTCCAACTCTGTGGTAACTTTGGCGGGAAAGAACCACATATGGCTGGAAATGTCCAATTGGTGTTCCAATACTTTTCTTCATATAGTGTACTTTTATGATACCACATCCAAAGACCTATTGTATAATTGTGTACCTCCAACTTATATATAGCTTATATATGAAAAATTCTCAAGTGACCTGAAGCAGCTTTTCTCTGAAAAGAAAGTCTGGAATGATGAGGAAAAAGCTCGCTAAAAACATGAATATTGTTTACTTCAGGGTATATTTGTTGGTTTATACACCATAAGGCATAACATATGCAACAAACCGCAATGCGCTGTGTATTCTGACATCTTTCTATCAGAACCAGCATGGTATTATTCAGCAATCTGAGCTACAGGAGCTCGACTGTTGGATCGGACCACACAGACCAGCCTTCGCTTTCCACGTGCATTAATGAGCCTCGGCCGCCCACGACCCTGTCGCCGGTTCACCACTGTTCCTACATTGGAGCACTTTTAATAGACACTAACCACTGCAGACCAGAACATCCCACAAAAGCTGCAGTTATGGAGATGCTCTGACCCAGACGTCTAGCCGTCACAATTTGACCCTTGTTACACTCATTCAAATCTTTCTGCTTGCCCATTTTTCCTGCTTCTTACACATCAACTTTGAGGTCAAAATGTTTAATATATCCTACCCACTCTCAGGTGCCATGATGAAGAGATAATCAGTGTTATTTACTTCACCGCTCATAATGTTAATATCGTTGTAAAGCATATGCTTATTTGTAACGTCTAGGATTTTTGTTGTGTGTGAGTATTAGCTAATTGTATAACTGCAAATTAGAATAGAAGTATACGAATTAGAAGAACGACTGACAATCTCTCAAGAAGGAACCCATGAGGGGAACTGAAATTCCAAACAGAAACAAATAAGGAACCACTCCGGTCTCTACCGGATAGTGGGATTTTAATATTGTCAGGGAATCGATTGCGGTTGCGGTTTCCTTGTTTCCGCTGCTGCGCGACTTCCCGAGCTGATTTGTGTATGAGTGTGTGATTGCGTCAGCGTAGCTGCTTCAGCTGGAACAATAGCGAGGCAAACCAGCCATGCTGAAAATGATGATATTTCCTGCTCTGATACTGGGCGGAGAGAAACATGCTCATGGGAACACCTGAACCGCAACGCTGTTTTCTTTTCATAAAGTCATCATTAGCAAGATGCAACGCAACGCATTAGTGTGTGTGATTCAGCGTCCGTGACCTTTTGTGGGCCGGCGAATATCTGCGGAATGCTGGTAGGAGTGTCGGAATGGTATAACAACAGACTCGGATGCGTTGTTGCTAATGACCTTTCAAACAGTTCAGTTGCTCATGACAGACTGTAGCATCGGTATAAATAATGACAACGCAGGAAACACAATTTAGAAAAGGGACAAAATAATGACAAAATTGCAGTTTATATAAACAAATGATTTTCTGCTGACCATGGCTGCAAAGAGTGCTTATTGAAGTTATCATAGACTTCCTATTATGTCACAAACTCATTCTCCTCTGATCTCTTTTATCAAAAAGGCTTTTTTTTCTCCCTTGGATGTTTTTTGTGTTTTGCACCACTCTGTTCCAGTTCTAGAGATTGATGTGCGTGAAATTCACAGGCGGTCAGCTGTTTCTGAAATACCCAAAACAAGCCCACCATGTCACAACTTTTCCCCTATTTTGATGTTTAATGTAAGTATAACCTGAAGTGCTTGACCTCTATCAGTTGGATTTTTTTTATGCATTGTGGTGCTGTATGAATGAGCAGGTATAAAGGTGTTTTTCTAATAAAGTGGAAGGTAATTGTGCTTTGTTTAATATGAGAATTGTTACTTTCAGAAATAATAAAAATACAGGTAGTGCTAGCTAGGTAGTGTTGGTTTGCTAATCAGCAGGTTAGCGATGAATTTGATTGATCTCAGAACTCGGATTTATGTAATTTTCAGCAAAATGGAGTTACAAAGCAAGAGGGCAAAAACAAGCTACTCGGCAAACATTAATGATCACAGGTTTTCTCAAAACTGTGAATTGTATGAGATGGAATTCTGAATTAAGGGTTTTTTTTTTCTTTATTTGTCCCAGTCGGAGCTCAGACATTTTCATCTAACAAGTTTCCAGCTGGTTAACTAAGCAAGGAATATACCATATTACAGATGACACCCACATCATTTTAAGGAGTTGAAGACATTCTTTTCAAAAATCCCATGTACCTTCTAGAATGTTTGCTAGCTTAGCTAATTTACCAAGTAGCAAACAGTTATTGTGTGCAGAGCCTCTCAAAAGTTTAGAAACACTTGGCCAAATTTTGAGTCATAGGCACGTTTTCTTTTGTTTCTATGCAACAAACTATGGAAAAACACAAGAATTGGACAGTGAATGACTGGAAGAAAGAATAAATGTGTGGGACATTTTTGTCTTTAACAGAAGATTTTCAGTAAGATGGAGAGCAGGAACATTGCAGACTTTTTCCAGGTGAAAGGAATACTAAACCACCATGTCTACAATTCCATACTTCAACATCATACCAACTTTACCACACAACAAGACAATAACCCAAAGCATACATTCAAGCTCTATAAGTATTATTTAGTGTTATAGAGTGTTATCTATTATGGAATGGCCTGCCTAGTCGCCGCACCTCAATCCTAAAACCTGGGATGAACTGGATCGCAAGGTCAGAAAGAAATTCCCATTAACCCATTAAACTAGAGAAGAACACCTTTGTCAAGTTTTACCAGAGGCATGGCAAAGTTTTTCAGCTTTGTTTGGAGGAACAAATTGCCAGATGCTAAGACTGTATAAAGCTGGTATTCATGCTAAAGGAAGGATTTTTTTTTTTTTTGGAAAATAAAATTTAACATTGGTAAATTTATATATCTGATCAAAATAAATCTTCATACTGTTTATTTACCTGAGTTTGTTGCATGGAAACAAAAGAAACATGCATGCGTCTTTTAAAAACCCATTAAAGACTAGGTGTTTCAAACTCTTGGATGAACTGCTTTCAAAGTGAAATTTTGTGAACTTCATTTACACATTGTTTTTAAGCAGAATTAAATGAAGGCCACGACAGCATTAATGGAAAACTGACTAGCTGGGATCTAGCTAGCAGTTACCAGGCTAACTGTGAAGAAACTTTAACCACGTACGTCGTGTGTGTATTGGGAGCAGCATCAGACAGCATCGGTTTCATCATTTCGGGTGTGTGGGTTTGTGTGTGTTCAGCGCAGCTGTGTGTGATTAGGGGTTTTTGTGAATCATCACCAGCTCTCCCTCATAAGCCTCATACCGAAAACTTGATCACTGACGGAGATTTCCTTCTCAGTCCTTATCTTGTTGGTTTAGTAAAGAGCAGCGGCATCCAAACATTTTGAGGTCAGATAGAGGAAATAGCGGTGCGTCACTGGCAATCTGTACTTACAGAAATAACGCCCTTAACAGGTGTAAACCTGTCACTCATTGGAGGTGGAATTGATTAGCTGGGAGTCATATGCTTGTATGTAAATTTATTCATATACTGACCTACACTACATGAACGAAAGTATAGGGACACCTTTCTTTTCCAGCCATATGTGGTTCTTCTCAAAATTTTTAACCACCAAATTGGAGGCACATGATTGTATAGGATGCCTTTGGATGCGCTACCATGACATTTTCCCTTTATGTGACCTACGAGACCCAAACCTGTTCCAGCATGACAGTGCCCCTGGTTTTATATGGTTTACATGCTTTGGAGAGGAAGATCTTGAGTCTTAATGGACACTGGCGTAATTCAGAATAAAAACTGCATTAAAGTCTGGAAAAAAAAAACTTTAGATCATCTTTCCAAATAATTACAAGTAAATTTAAAGCTTATAGTTAAAAAAATAATAATAGGTTTCAACCCTTTTATTCTTTATCCATAAGCTTATCTGGGTTCATTTATTCAGATTTTGTACCTGTATGTACGTTGAAAATGATATAATTTCATAACGTATGGTTGTTAGAAAGCGTTGAGCTGATCGTCTGATGGTCTTTTGGTTTCCAGTAAAAAAAAAAAAAATGTTGAGAAAGACATTCATTCAGGATCAAACAAAATTTTTTGACAACGAAACAAAACGTGTATTGTGACTGCAGTTCAATTCATTTTGGATCGCGCAAGTATTTTTTTGTTTTGTGTTATTGTGTTTTTCCTGGGTTGCCAGATTTTCTCAATGCTGACCGTTTCCAAAATCTTGTATTCATGTGATTGTGAAAATAATCTAAGAAATATTTATAATTTGGCCATATGTTGAAATGTTGATTTATATATGTAGGGCTGCATGATATCGAATATTTGTGATGGGATATACGAAATATCATGTCTTATATACACTATATGGACAAAAGTTTGTGGACACTTGACAATAAGATTGGTATGTGCTTATTGAGTAGAATAGAATAGCTTTTATTTGTCACATATACATTATAGCACTGTGAAATTCTTCCCTTCGCATAACCGAATTTTTTTTTGAATCTGGGGTCAGAGCGCAGGGTCAGCCACAAGACAGTTCCCCTGGAGCACAGAGGGTTAAGGGCCTTGCTCAAGGGCTCAAGAGTGGCAGTTTGGTGATACCGTGGCTTGAACCCCAAACCTTCCGATCAGTAACTCAGAGCCTTAACCACTGAGCTACCACCTCCTTAGTCCTATTCCACTTTTAGTCGAATTACCTCCACTTTTCTGGGAAGATGTTTCACTAGACAGATATGGCTGAAAAAGTCAAGTGTCCCAAAACCTTTGTCCATGCAGTGTCTATATTCAAAAACTATCAACAAATAAAAAAAAATGTCCAGCAGGAACAGTGTCCATCAGAAACGCTAATCAAGATAAAAAGCAGTTCTTGAATGAGGGGAGGGGAGCCAATCTGGCAACCATGATTCAGCCTTTGGTTTGATATGAAGCTTATGGGATAAAGTGAGGCATCATTCACGAAAAGCATATACAAATACAATTTGTACTTACTTTTTTAAGCGTCTTCACAATTCAAAAAGAGATTTCAAGCAAGCGACATTAACTGTCGTGTCGGGGGTTGGGTTGTGTAGGAATGGGTGGGATTTGGTGGTCAGAATTCCTTCAGGCAGTAATAATATTAGAAACATTCAGCCCCACGCACACCTTTGCTCTGAATGAGGAAAACAGTTTGGGCAATGTTGTTTTGGTTAATCGAATTATTCGTTCATACTCCTAAAAACGTAGCTGTTTTTCCTGCTCAGGCTCGAGGCGGATATGAAGACTGTCCCAGGCATGAGGGTGAGAGAACACCCCCCGAATGGGGTGCCATTATTTAATGTTATTCCTCGGAAGCAAAAAAAATTAAGTAGATAAACTAGAGTTAAGTCAAACGTCTGATCGAAATGCAAATCACACCAAAGGACAGAGAAAAGAACTGAAAGAAAGATGTGTATCTGCCTTTCCAAGCATTAACACCGCATTAACTCCTGAAATTATGCAAACAGCACATGGTGTGTCATTATGAAGGAAGCAACAGCACTTTTTTTTCTCGGAGAGCGCTCTGATTAAAAATCAGAGGTCACCCCTAGTGTCTCGTATGCGTCCGATGCTATAACAGGAGAGGAATTTCAATTTCCCAAGCTCATTTAAGTGTCAGGACGCCCGGATGTTTCATGCCGTGTCGAAGCCGGAGCACAACTGGGTGAGAGCATACGGGGCGGTTCACCCCAGAGTCGCATTTTAAGCGGGATCAGCCAAAAACTGAAAAGCACACAGCGTCTCTCTTAGTCGGAATGCATTCATTGTGTCAAAACACATGAGAGTTAGTTAGGCACTGAGGCTAGCGTTGCTCAAGAGTGTGAAAAGTGGATAGTTTGGACAGTGTTTAAACTGTATGGCTAAAAAAAAACGTTTGCCTAGCACTACCTGGACCTGTGTTAAAGTGATTATTAAAAACACTTCCGAGGAAGAACATGATTATGGCTTCATTATGGATTCTGCTGCTTTAAACTTTCTACTGAGATACTCAGCAATGAACAACTCGGCCTGTATGGAGGGTTTGTGTATTAGGGATCTCCATAACTGAGGCTGATGCAATTCGCATCTCGACGCATAGCCAACGATATAATACATTAAAGATACATACTGTATGAAGCAGCTACCGATGCAATGCGATACGTTTCACCCCCTATTACGATGCAGTGCGATTTGATTCCGATTCGATCCATCACAATTGCGAATTAATGCAATATGATGCTACACAGTTCGATATGGTACAGATAGTTCTGCTTATATTCACTACTTATATTACTTTGGCTTAGACTGACAGCAAATCATCGATTTACTTAAGTGCCTTCTGACATGGCCCTTTCACAGGCCTTTGTAGTGCATAAACAAAGATTGAATGCAGCTCTACCTCTGCCATGTTAATCTGCATTCTATGTGTCTCTCAGGACACGCCTCGGCCTCTGTAGTGTTGTGCAGTAGTGGTGCTGAGAGAACACACTAGAAACAGTTTAGCGAGGAGAAGTCAATCTACCTATAAAACATTGGTCGCTTTCTAAATGACTCATGCGACTATTTTTAAAACGATGCATCACGATATAAAATTTAACTTTTCGAAATCGATCACTTTTATGCTGAATTGTTAAATATTACCATTCCTACTGTATATATTATGACCCACTTCTTAAATTCCTAGCTAGCGGCTCTTCATTTTCGTAGGTTTGGAGTGGGAGATCTCCAGCAATAGAGCTCTGACCTCAACCCTACTGAACACCATTTGGATGAATTGGAGTCCTGACTGCAGCCCAGGCCTCCTCAAATCACCTACATCAGCACCTGACTTTACTAACACCCTTCTCGCTGAATGAGCACAAATCTCCACAAAATCTATTGGAACACTTTTCCCAGAAGAGTGGAGAAGATTCTAACAGCAAATGATAACTCGGTGTGGAATGCGAAGACAAAATCTTATAGTTTGGTGACCTCACACTTTTTTCCACCTTTCAACATTTAATTGGTGACCTCATGCTGCCAGCAATAATTGCTTGACTGGATCAATTATCTCCTGCCCCTACGGATAGATACGTGTTTCAGACGTACGTTTCATGTCACACTTTGATCAGGCCAGTATAAATGTCATTTCCTTGCCTTCGGGATGTTTTCAAGTATAATTTTCTTCTTATGTTTTTTCTTTTTAAAGTCACCCGATTAGCATCTTCTCTGATGTTTGGTCTTCCAAAGCTGTTGACTGATATATTCAGACATTTGACTGGTTTTCAGTCCGTCACCATCAGATGCCAAAAGATGTACAAGAGATAATAGAACTGTGAGATTTAGGACACAGCCCATGGAGCTTCGAGTACGCTTTCTTTGTGGTAATCCAAGACAAACATAACTCTGATCATGCTAATTCAAATGTGGTTTAAGAACAGGGCACTGAACTAGCCAACAACATTGTTTGAGGAAGCATGAACGTTATGGAATAAAAACCTTATATGCGTATGTTTTAGTAGTTTCGCGTGTGTGTGTGTGTGTATATATGTATGTGTATGTGTGTGGTGCTTCGCCCTTTCCTCCTGTTAGGTGTTCCCACTTTGGCTTGCGTTCCTTTTTAATTCAGACCAGACGGTCCTCTCTCTCTCTCTCTCTCTCTCTCTCTCTCTCTCTCTCTCTCTCTCTCTCTCACACACACACACACACACACACACACACACACACACACACACACACACACACACACACTCTGTGTGTGAGAGCAGTTCCTTTCCCACGCTGCGGCACCTGTATTCACCCACCATGACACCCAAATTCACTCCCCCCCCACATCCCCCGACCCGACCCAAACCCCCTCCTCCTGAAATGAGGCACCCCATGGAATTCTGGGAGTGAACTTCAGTATCACTGCACAGAAAACATTAACTTTTACAACTGGATATTGAGTGAAATTCATCATTTTTATTGGGGTGGAAAATGTTATTTTTAATCTCCTTAAAAGGATAAAATGGGCCACATTTCTAAGGATGTCACCTATAGACCAACTTCGAAAAGCATATTAGCAAAATCTGGCAAATTGTATTCGGGTGCCATTAGGGTTGCACAAGCCCAGTGCACTCTTAGTGCCGGTCCCGAACCCAGATAAATGGGGAGGGTTGGGCATCCAGCGTAAAGCATGTGCCAAATCAAATAGCGGATCACAAACCAGAGATGGAAAAATTCTGGAGTGAGTTAGATGAAGTGGTGGAGAGTGAACCTAGGAAAGAAAGATGATTAGGGTAGACTTCAGTAGGCATGTTGGTGATGAGTTGATGGGTAGGTATGGCCTAAAGGAGAGGAATGTGGAAGGGCAGATGGTGGTAGATTCTGCAAAAAGTATGGAAATTGCAGTGGTAAACACTTATTTTAAGAAGAAGAAGGAGCATAAGGTAACTTATAAGAGTGGAGGAATGTGCACACAGGTGGACTATGTTCTATGCAGGAGATACAACCTGCTACTCTAACACTTCTACCACTAGTAATACTGATATATCCACTACTATTGCTTATACTGTTATTATAATTACAGTTCATGCTACTGTTACTACTATCTTTAATACTTCTACCACCATTGACATCCCTTATACAGTAATCCCCCGTTTATCGCGGTGGTTAATTCCCAAAACCACAAAATACTATTTAATGTATACAGTCCTGTCATTTTACTTCATTTTAGAATTAATAATTATATTTTTATTAATACATTTTATTATTTCAACATTAAACTCCATAAAAAACAATTCCTATAAGTTTTTTGGTCTATTTTTTGGAGAGACCGGAAAAATCAACTAAACTAATTATTAGTGTGGCAAATGCAATTTTGTGATAAACCGGGGGCACGAGATTTGAACCGCGGTAAAGCGGGGGATTATTGTATTATTAATCCAGTGCTACTACTGTCATAGCTAATACTGCTGTTGTTATTACGACACATTAAAAAACTTCTATTACTATTATCACTATTGCTATTACTACAGTATCACCACTACTGCCTTTGCTACAACTGCTATTAACACTAACACTACTATTGCTAATACGCCTCCTATACACCATCCATTTACTCTAAATACTTAACCATTATTAACACCACTGCAACCATTAGACCTATTATCACTACTGGTGCTATCAGTACTACTACTACTACAACTAATCCCACTAATGTAGCTACCTGTACTACCACTACTTAAACTATTAACACAGTCATACTTCTATTTCTACTACTACAATTAATCACCAATTGCTATTCTTTTACTACACCTTTTACTACAATTAGTACTCCTATTGTTAATTTATCTTTCTAATACCAACACTATTGCCACCACTGTATTTCCATTACTATTCTTATTTAATAACACTGTAGTCATGCTACTGCACACATTACTCACCATTACTTCTATTGCAACTACTTCTACTACTTCTACTACTACTTATATATACTAATACCAACATCGATACATCATCTTCCATTACTAATACTATTAACAGTTATACTATTACTAGCTAATAATACTATTACTAGTTATACTTCTGTTACTGCTACTACCATTAACAACACCATTTGCTAATACCATCCTATAAGTAGTAATATTATTATTACTACTACACCGCTATTATCAAATCCCCTACTTCCCAACACTAGGAACCCCTTTGCTACTCTTATTAATAACAGTATCACTACTAGTAAAAATGCTACAACGACAAAAAAGAGCATTTTTACCATTACAACTATCAATACTTTTATTACTACATCACTATAATCATATCCACTACTTCTCCCTCTACTTCTGCCTCGAGGGAACCCTATTATTAATTTTTGTTAATAGCATTATCATTAGTTGTATAAATGCTACTATAACTAGAAAAATCATATTGCTATTACTACTGCGATTGCTTCCTATACTATTGGTCAAACTACTACTGATCATTACTACTGCTATGAATACTATGGTTAATAACTACCATTAATACATTTATGACCATTACTACTAATAGTAGTAATACAAATATTTATACATATACCAGAAATTAAACTCTATCTATTAATTACTAACACTATTATCACACTTCTGCTACTACTCCAATTATTACATTTGCTAATACTCTTATTATTAAATATTCTACTACTTATACTACTATTTATTATTATTATTTCTCTAGTAGTACTTTAGTGTTACTAGTAACACCACTGCTAGTACGATAGCTACTCCAATTACAGTAAGACCCTGACCTACGACCACTAGAATTACGACATTTCGGAGATACGACGGTCACCTCAGACGAAAAATAAATAAATCGCAGAAAATCTACATTTATTCATGAAATTGTTCAGAATCCGCGTGCGGTAAGTAGATTTGACAACGCCGCAAACAGTGTGGGGAAGAAGTATGCCTGGCAGGCATGCATTGTGGGTATTAGAGCCGCTCTAGTTAGCGTGACCTCGCATAGTTCAGACGTGTTCAGGGTGATCTTGTGCTTTCTTGTATTTTGTGAAGTGATTTTACCATTATCACTACTAACTAATACTACTACTGATACTGCTAGCACTACTAATACCAATACTACTACCACTGCTAACACAGCTACATGTATTACTGTTAATAATACTATTACCATAGTTATATTTCTATTACTAATTCAATTAACATCATTTTTTTGATAGACATTTCGGAGATACGACGATCACCTCAGACGAAAAATAAATAAATCGAAGAGAATCTGAATTTATTTATGAAAACTTTTAAAATCTATAGTACTATAACTAATACTACTACTAATATTATTACTACTGCACCAGTATCATCATATCCACTAGTAATTATTACTAGAACAATGCTACTAAAAAAATACTGCTGCTATTTTCACCATTATTACAACTACTATTAAAACTGCTAGCAACACTATTATTATTACTAATTCCACCGCTAATGTATTACTGTTAATAATACTATTACCATAATTCTGCTTCTATTACTAATACAGTTAATACCACCATTTGCAAATATTATCACAAAAAAAATGTAGTAGGTGTTTGCTTCTTATATTAGTAGTCATACATCTACTGCTATTACTACATCCTTCAACTTAATTCATCTACTATAGCTATATCTACTATTGTTACTATTGTTAATGTCACTTATTCTGCTATCAATACTATTAATATGTCTGCTGAAAAAGTTGAATTGAGTGGCTGCTGCTCCTGCCTTGTGTAATTCTTGTAATTTGACAGTCATTTTAGAGAAAGTGTACACATTGCCTGTGTTTTTTTTTTTTCTTTTTCCCCCCTTGTGTCCTGGCTGTTCTCAGCGGCTGTTATGTTTTTCGTCCCATCAGATCGCTGCCAGTTACTGCACGATCTGGCTTTTCTTTTTCAGGATGTTCGTAATTATTCTGGAATAGTTTTCTTCATTTCATTACTGCATGTGTGTAATTCCTGTTTTATTATTATTCCTCGGTGGTTTCTGCACATGCCCCGAGCTTAACATTGCCCAGATGTCTTCCATCAGGATCGAATCGGAGCTCGCGAACCAAGAGGAAATTTGGTCAACAGATGAACCTACACAGCTGAAATATTTCTGAAATTAATGCGGGTGGAGGATGCAGGTACAGCGGGGTCTGCAGGTTCGAGTGCACTAAAAGATCTTCTGAACCTCACCTCCAACTAGAAACCCAAAAATGAAATAGAGTGTTCCCTTTTACGCCATATGTAGTCACACAGCTAGGACCTTCAGCTAGATTTTCTAAGGTTTTTTTTCCCTTCTCTTGCTGCTTATTACAACTTATGACTTTGGCTGTTAAGGGGATCAGTCTGATTGGAGTTTTTGTGAAGTGATGATGAACTCCCTGAGGTAACTAAAGGAAGGAACATGGAGAGGAACCCAAGGTTCCAACCCATCCTGTTCTGGAATGTCTCTACCACATACTCTATTTGATACTTGGTATAAATTTGTTTCTAAGATGCTTATAATGGAGTTGGTAGGTGTAGATTGGAAATTTTGGCAGTCAATCAAGCATGCTGACTGGAATATTAGGCCACGCCCATGTATGAGATGTTTCTGTACAAGATTTAGTTCAATTCAGTTTTATTTCTATAGCGCTTTTAACAATGGACCTTGTCTCAAAGCAGCTTCACAGAAACTCTCTCAGATGCTAGGAGGAAGAAACCTTGAGAGAAACCAGACTGAAAAGGGAACCCATCCTCATCTGGGTGACACAAAGAGTGTGATTATAAATCATTAAAACAAACACCGGAGAGTAAGAAATATAACGAGCGAAAATCTTTTCAAACATAGTATCTCAGCCAGCAAACCGATTCGAATGTGGAATTGAGCCGAACAGGTTCAAGGTCACAGCAAGGTCAAATGTCTGAAAGATTCCTGTTCACTCCTGTTTAAAGTATATTTTAAAGCTATTCGAGGCACACATTTTAGAATGAAGAAAGACTGGATTTGAGAAGGCATCCCTGTCGATGCTGCTAATCTCACGTCTCATCTGCATGTTTTTTCCTGGATGTCTACTGTCGCTCTCAACTCGGATGTTTTAAATTTTCTGATATTTTTAGGCTATATTGTTAAGAAAATCTTAATAATAACAATAGTCAATACGGTATAGTAAAATAAAGCGACTCTTTATTCAGTTGAGCACTACAAAAAAAAAAAATCTGGATTTGAATTCCAACGCTAGAATGCAAATCGTGTGATTTTGGAGTTTGAATAGGGTTGCAGTGGGGGTGTTTGGGATCAGGGCGCTGACCCCGGATCAGTCTGTGTCACTCTTCATAAAGGCCGAACACACTCCTAAATCTGGGCTCTGAAGAACTGTCTGACAGGCTGCGTGGGCGAGCCAGAGTTACGCAGGAGAAAGTGCAGAAATGTGACGGGCCTTTTGTTTTGCCTTCCTGAGGCGCGGTCCACCGGGGGCCATTACCTCGCCTGCCCTACGGCGTTAATTTCACCATTTATAACTAGGATAATATCGTCCGGGTTCGGCCACGGATATAAATCTGTCTTCTTTTCTTGAGTTGTTCTAAGCTTTTGTCCATCTCTCCTTACTTTAGCCTTTTTCTCTACGGGAGCCCTGTGTGTGCTGTGAGAAAGTTTGTGTCACTAAGATAATGTGGAGCCTCATTTCAACTCGTTTCAAGAAAAGTGATGCCAGATGAACAGTGATGAAACACAGTATACAACCATATATATAAAATATGTGCTATATATATATATATATATATATATATATATATATATATATATATATATATATATATATATATATATAATATGTGCTATATTGCATTCTCAGTGGGGAACGTCATCGGCTTGGGAAGCAGTAAAGATTAAGACCACATATGTACTGGCCAAAATATTTTGGCATGAAATCCCATCCCCCTCTTTTTTCCCCCTTGGATTCTGCACGATTAGCGTCATTCTTGCTGCATTAATAAATATTAATATGTTCTCAAGTTCATCATCAGCTGCAACCTTCTTCAGACCCTCTTTTTCTGAAGAACCTCCATTCCACTTGTACAGACTTACCTAAGAATACCGGGAAATGGCAGATTTTACAGAGTAGAGTAGGGTGATGATAAATGTCATCAGTGCTTATGCGCCACAAGAGGGTTGTGAGATGGAGGAAAAGGAAACATTCTGGAGTGAGTTAGATGAAGTGGTGGAGAGTGAACCTAGGAATGAAAGATTGGTGATTGGGGCACTTAGATGGGCATGTAGGTGAAGGGAACAGAGGTGATGAGGAGGTGATGGGTTGGAATGGCTATTAGGAGAGGAATGTGGAAGGGCAGATGGTGGTAGATTTTGCTAAAAGGATAGAAATGGCAGTGGTGAATACTTATTTTAAGAAGAAGGAGGATCATAGGGTGACGTATAAGAGTGGAGGAAGGTGCACACAGGTGGACTATGTTCTATGCAGGAGATGCACCCTGAAGGAGATTGGAGACTGTCAGGTGTTGGCGGGGGGCAGTGCAGCTAGACAGCATCAGATGGTGATCTTTTGGATGATTTTGGAGGTGAAAAAGAAGAGGAGGAGTGTGAGGCCTGAAAGAAGAATAAGATGGTGGAAACTGAAGGAGGAAGACTGTAGTGTGAGGTTCAGGGAAGAGGTCAGACAGGTGCTCGGTGGTGGTGAAGAGGTGCTGGATGATTGGGCAACTACTGCAGAACTAATAAGGGAGACAGTTAGGAAGGTACTTGGTGTGACATATGGAAAGAGAAAGGAAGACAAAGAGACGTGGTGGCGGAATGAGGAAGTGCAGGAAAACATAAGGAGAAAGAGGTTGGCAAAACAGAATTGGGATCAGCAGAGTGATGAGAAAAGGCAGGAGTACATGAGATGCGGAAGCAGGTAAAGAGGGATGTGGTGAAAGCCAAGAAAAAGCATATGAGAAGTTGTATGAGAGGTTGGACACTAAGAAAGGAGAAAAAGGATTTGTAGCAATTGGCCAGGAGAGATTTTTATTGGGAGTAAAGAGGAATGAGGATGGACAGGATTAGAAATAAGTTAGAGGGACAGCGCATGTAGGACGTTTTGGTGTGTGTGTGTGTATGTATGTATGTATGTATGTATATGTGTGTGTGTATGTATATATATATATATATATATATATATATATATATATATATATATATATATATATATATATATATATATATATATACATACACACACACACACACACATTTGTCCTCAAAGTTGACATGTTAGAAGCAGGAAAAATGGGCAAGCATAAGGATTTGAGTGAGTCAGATGAGGGCCAAATTGTGATGTCTAGACGACTGGGTCACAGCATCTCCAGAACCACTCTTGTGGGATGTTCCCAGTCTGCAGTGGTCAGTATCTAGCAAAAGTGGTCCAAGAAAGAAACAGTTGTGAACTTGTGACAGGGTCATGGATGGCTGAGGCTCATTGATGCACGAGGGGACCGAGGGCTAATCCGTGTGACGAGTTAATCGTCCAACAGACAAGTTAATGTTGGTTCTAATAGAAAGGTGTCAGAATACACATTACATCGCAGTTTGTTAAATATACATGTATTGTACACACCCACACACACAACAGCTATGTGTTAGCGAACTGGGGACCCGTTATGGTGTTGTCTGTGCTTTGCCACGGAAACGAGTGATGTCCGAGTTTCAGCATATGCCCAAACGGAATCTTTGAGTCATTATTTTGTGTTGGGACTGATTTACTTTGCGATAAAACTAATGTGTTTCAATAAACTAATCCTGTTTTGACTGACTTTCCTTTTTTCCCTCTTCCCCTAAACCCTTTCCTTCTCGTTTTTTGTTTCGAGGTATCACTATCCAGTCCCCAAGGTGTTCTACGTGCAGCTGACTGTCGGCAGTAACGAGTTTATTGGCGAAGGTCGAACTCGCCAAGCGGCTCGGCACAACG
Organism: Silurus meridionalis; assembly: GCF_014805685.1. Taxonomy (NCBI): domain Eukaryota; kingdom Metazoa; phylum Chordata; class Actinopteri; order Siluriformes; family Siluridae; genus Silurus; species Silurus meridionalis. The sequence goes on along the minus strand of NC_060904.1, from coordinate 5,023,360 downwards.
CGGCCATGAAAGCATTGCAGGCACTGAGGAACGAACCCATACCAGAAAAGCTACCACAGGTATGTATATATAATACACACACACACACACACACACACACATTAAGCCATGGCCACATTCACAGGTGACACAGACTCGAAGTAAAGATAGATAACCATAGTGAAGGATGGGTAGTGGGCGTTGTGTGGTTTGGGTTACATGTAGTGATATGTAGTGATTTTTTGTTTTATAGTGTTCATGTGGAGTCATATGGTTTGGGACACGTTCATGACAGTTTGTTGATTAGAAAGTACGGTATGTGGTTTGGGACACCAGATTAGTTTAATCAGATCTATCAGCTACATATTCTATTCTCTGTGTTAGTGTGCTATGTTGTCCTAATAATTCCTGACTATAGGGTATAGGGAATAGGTGCTAGGCAGTGTCTTTGTCTACTTCTTTCCTTTTTTTGATGATCACCCTCCATCACCCGAACGCTCTCTTTAATGAAACTCTAGGCAGATTACCCACAATCCCCAAGTGCTGATCTCATATCCCCTTGTTCTTCCGTCTTTATTCTTTCCCTTACTCTCACTTTGGGGTGTAAAGACGACCTCACACACTCTTAAAGGGCTTTTATGTGTGCCCAGTTGCCAGCTTAACACTGTGTCACTGTGTATAAATCACTTAACACATTGACGCTCTGTGCCAGCGCTGATGTCACCACTCTGTCCCTCTCTCCTGCCCTCCCCCTGATTTTACACACCACGTAGGACACGTAGGTTTAAAAAAAAAAAAAAAACCTGAGGCGGGTGAATAAATACACCATCGTCTCCCCTAATCTGCTCAGTGGCCCACATTCCAGTTTTAAACATACACACTACCATATAAATGCCTCACTATGGTCCACTGCAGGTCCCAAAACACACATTCGCACTACATTATGAGCCATAAATCATCACAAATATCATCCTTGAAGGTTTTTCTTTGTGGACTAGATAGTAAACAGACTGCCTAGTTGGAGACATTGTCCACAGGGGACTTTGTGTCAATTAGCCACTTTACATGAATGGCAAAATCACCCTCAAAACTTGTGGAAGAGCAGGAAATTAGAAAATAAGGGCAATGCTAACAAGTATTATGGGGAAATAACACCAGTGACTTCAATTAAAATGGATGTTTAATATTGAATTTTAAATTGCCTTTTCTTTAATTCATTTTATTCAATTTTTTTATATTTTATTCTATTCAATTTCATTATATTTGCCTTTTGTTTTAATTTATTTTATTCGATTGAAAGACATTTAATTTATTTGATTAAATTAAATTCAATACGTTTTATTTTATTTAACTTAATAATATTTAGTTGTATTTAAATTATTAATCATTTATTTTGTTCTATTCCATTCAATTAAATATATTTTAAATGTAATTAAATATATTTTATTTTATTTAATTAGACACAATTTTATTGTTTAATTATTAGTTTAATATATTTTATTATTTATATTGATCAATTGTATTAAAATATATATACTTTTAGTATTTTATTCAATTTAAATAAACACATTTTATTTTATTCTATTTAATTGCTTTAAATATATCGTATTTTATTTAATTAATTTGGTATTTTATTAAATTTAATTCAATTAAGTCAATTTTATTTTATCCAGTTCAAATGTTATTTAATTTGTCTACTTGAATTTACCTTTGACTAATTAACTTTAATTTGTTCTTTTATTTATTTATTTATTTATTCATTTTCAATTATTGAATTCATTTTTATTTGACTGATTTTTGCTTTCAATGCGTGCAAAGTCTTTTCTTACTGATGCCCAAACTTGTCTCATAGGTGACATTATATTTTAATTGCGTCTTCTTCAAGATTTACTCTATACAAGCAAAAGTTTGTGGACACCTGGCCATTTCAACCTCATCTTGTTCTTTCCTAAACTGCAGCACACCATTGTATAGAAAGACTGTGTATGCTGTAGCTTTGAAAGTATGAGGCCCAAAACTTGTTTCAGCATGACAGTGTCCCTGAACTGGACGACAGTGCATGACCTTACTAATGCTCCTGTATATGAAAGAGCAAATCCCATACAGCCATGTTTCAAACTCTAGCAGAAAGACTTCAAAAATGAATGGCGGTTATAGCAGGAAATAGGGACCAAATCTGTAAAGGAACATAGAATAAGTCCATATGGGCATGATGGTCAGGTGTCCACAAACTTTTGGACATAATATAGTGTGTGTTGTAGGCTACAAGTGGCATTTCTCAGTTGATTTATCCTAATTTATTACTAGATTCCATAAAGTCTAACTAAAATGTTAATACAAGAAAGCTTGTTGATTTTTGGCGTGTGTGTGTGTGTGTGTGTGTGTGTGTGTGTGTGTGTGAGAGAGAGAGAGAGGGTGTTTGGCATCGATCTAGTTATTCAAGCTGTAATAGTGTTTTTCTCTCCTGTTCAGTCTCGCTGTTGTTCATAACGAGCTCTTTATCAGCTGCTTCTCTTCCTGTATTATGTTACCAAGAAGAACACCATGGTCATGTACTGCCTCAGGCAGATGTGCACACACACCCACATACACACACATACACACACGTGCATGTAGTGCATGTATTTCCACTGCTGGAATTTTTCAGGAACTTGCGCTGTGGAACCAGAGGGCTTTTTTTTTTTTACATTTCCGAATCCAGGTTACACACTTTTATGCAAACCAGGAACTAGAGCAGTGGAGTGTTTTTCTACATAATCTGTGTAAAAACAGTGTGTGTTTTATTTCCGAGGCAGCACACCGTGAACATTTTCATAGCAGCGCTTTGATCGAGGCAAAAATCACTGCCTTATCACTGTCAGTTTCAAATTCAGCATTCGCAGTACAACGTTGCTGCAGTAAAATAAAATAAAATTTATTATGAGAATGAAGATAGAATAGAAGATGGTACATATAAAATACACACGCTATATGGACAAATGTGTTAGGACACCTGAGTTTTCTAGACAGGAACAAAAAAATGGAGGGAGTTGTAGTGTAGCATTGCAGTTTTTCCTTTACTTGGACTAGGAGAGCCAAACCTGATCCAGCATGACAATGCACAAAGGAATGAAGATAAGCTTAACATGGTATGGAGTGGAAGATTTTAAGTGATCAGTTATAGAGATTCAACCCTAGTGAAGATATTTGGGAAGAATTGGAACGCTAAATGCACCCCAGGCCTTCTCATCTCACCTACATCAGTATCTGACTTTATAAACACCCTTGTAGATGAATGAGCACAAATCTCCACAATCATACTCCAGAATCTAGTAGAACATCTTGGAGAGTGGAGGTTGTTATAACAACAAATGTGAACTTAATGTGCACTTAAAAAATGCACTCGAATCTTATAGTCAGGTGCCCACAAACTTTTGTCTATATAGTGTATGTAGCAGTGAATGCGCATTAATCGCGGTAAAAATGAAGATAAAGTGCAAGATGTTGCAGTGCATTGCAGTTTTTTTTTTTAACGATGAATGTGTGTTTATGTGTGTGTACATAATGCAGGTTGAGATAATAAATATTTGGCATAAAAAATATCCAGACTGTGGTTGCGGATGTTGTGCAACTTCAGATCACATCATAATGATTAAATAAGAATTCACAAAAGAGACACGAATGAGCGTTTATGGAGCGTGTGTTACGTATAGAGCATTATGAGCATTATGAGATCATCGCACTTGGACATGCGTCTCAAATTACTCCTATTTTAAATATGTTTGTGTTTTTTTTCCGTCGTAAAAGGAAAAAAAAAAAAAGAAGGGCGATTTCATATTTGTTTAATGTTTTTCCAGAGTTTGGAGGAGAAGAAAAGTTCGGAGGAGGAGAGCGATGCAAATAAATCCGAAATCAGCCTGGTGTATGAGATTGCACTGAAGAGGAACATGCCTGTGAATTTTGAGGTAACACACACACACACACACACACACACACACACACACACACACACACACACACAATAGCATGACATGCTGAAGGACTATGAGTTTCCTGCATTCAATAAATTGTATTTAGCTAACCTAATTCTTCAGTTTTTAAGGCTACACTATATGGACACTATATGACCAAAAGTATGTAGACACCTCATTCAGCCACAAGGGGAAATTCAGGTACTGATGTAGGTGAGGTGAGGAGGCCTGATATGCAGTCAGTGTTCCAATTAATCCTATAGGTGTTAAATAGGGTTAAGAGATTTACAGCAGAAGATCTTCTACTTCAACCCATGTAAAGCATATCTTAATGGAGCTGGCTTTGTGCGTGGGTCAGTGCCGTGCTGGAACAGGTTTGGGTCTCCTAGTTCAAGAAAAGGGAAAATTCCATACTATCGGATAAAATAAATCCTATGCAATTGTATGGCAACAGTTAAGGGAAGAATACACATGGCTGGGAAAGTCAGGTGTCCCAATAGTTTTGTTTATACAGTGTTTAGATTTTTAAGTGCTTTTATACAAATAGAAAAATTGTCGTTTGAGGCAGGTGCCTCCAGTAAGTGCCATTTCCTGTATATAAAAAAAAAGCTGCTCAATTTGTGTTGCCTCAAAGCCTGTTTTAGTTTTTGTTCTGTTTGTGTTGCCAGATTTTGCACTGCCTGTATGACTTGTGTCAGGTCTGGAAAATGTCTGTTTGTTATTCCATCACAGCAGTGTTCGTCCCATTAACCTCACCTTCTGAGTGCAACCTTCTAAACACATTTCATGCCTAAATGTTCGGTTTTCCTCGATTTGATTGCATGCGCACGCGTGTGTTGTGTGTCTGTCATGGGAATGACGTGATGTATTCCTCGTTCAGTCTGAGATCCTGGCCTGCGCAGGAATTTTGGCGTGCTGTCACAATTCGAAAGGAATGTGCAGTGCGCACTTTATGAATAAACACCGAAACGGAGACTGAGTGTTACAATGTGAGGGAGACGCAAAACGTGGAGCGAGTGAACGTCTGACTCTCACCAGCTGCAGCGGAGCAGCGCTTGTTCTCGCCTCCATCGTTTTATCTAAACGATAGTCGAGATGATGAGCAGGGAACACGGAGAAACTGTCACTGGGTTCCCACTCGCAGGGTTCCGTCGTCACCGGGTGCTCATTGATGTGTTCACAGAGTAGCACTAAAACGCTCCCAGTGTAATACACAGACAGAGAGACGGACAGATTTACAGGTAGACAGATGGAGTTTGGGGCAATAGGGGACATATGCAGACAAATTCATCGAATTCTCAAAAGAAAAGGAAGTCAGGAAAATGAGCCGCCTCACAGGTGGATGAACGAGCAGACAGAATAATAAAACCTGTCCAGGTGGACAGACAGCCATCAGACAGATGGATGAGCAGAAAACGGGTAGGTACACAAATAGATAAACAGGCACATGAAAAGACAGACAGACAAATGGACAAACCAATTGTAAGAAAGACAGACAGGCATGCAATCAGACGGACAGATATATATCATGATGGACATAGACATACTGAGTAAGTGGTCAGATGGACAGAGACAGACAGCTGTTGGAACAGACAGATGGTGGACAGACAGTCTGCCATGAACTCTGATAGAATAGTGGACAGGAAGCAGACAGACGGTTGAGCATACAGGTGCACGAACAGAAAGTCTGGATTGAATTGAAATGAAGGGTGGACAGAAGAGATGAAAAGAACTATTTGAAGACAAATGGACAGACCAGACGGGTGTGTGGACAGACAGGTCTGCCGATAGATGTGTGGACAGATGGAAAGACTGAAGACATACAGGTATATGGACAGAAAGACAGATATTTAGACAGACAGATATATTTCCCTCTCTCTGTCTGTCTCTTTCTTTCTCTCTGAGTCATGTGCCTGAGTGTGTATCTTGGGGGCAGACGCATCAACACACCATACAAAAGAGTCTTTCTTTGCTCATCGGGTCTCGGTATCTCTTGTCGTCCTCACATCCTGCCTTTACACTGATCGTAGCACGCCGTCTTGCCGGAGAACATGATCTACGCAGGATAGAAAAACTGGTCAGATCAAAGTCCTCATTGAAATTCCATCAGTGCGCCAAAGACGCTACACCGTCTGACGCCGAGGACGTTGGCTTGTCTGTTGCTGACGGATTTAAGGAGTGCCAAGATCTCTCCCAAAGACATTGTTCCTGCGATTAGACAATCACATGCTGGAGGCGAAAAGTTCCACTACTGAATTCCCAACAATAAGAGCAGTGATAAAGTCGGGGTGAGGTCAGGTGACTCTGTGTGAAGTCAGGTGACTCAGGGCTTCAGACGTCCTCGGGATCCATGTCAATTCGAGTGCTGGATGGTTCGACTGGAGATGTTCTCAGATGTAAATGTAATATATAAATGAGTATGCCAAGGGAGAGACAGACAAACAATAGAAAGACAGCTCAGTGGAAAGGCTGACAGAAAGACAGATGTGCAGTGAACGTCTGTCAAAAAATATTTTAGTTTGAGGCGCACACAGAGATGGTGCACGGAGTCTATAATTATTGCGATAGCATCAAAAACCGTGATAAATCTGAACGTGTAATATCGGCCCTGGAGCAAATGCGGATGTGTAAGAGCCGTCGTGGAAATTCAGAACGTTCAGATTCCGTAACATCGGAGTGTGATGATCAAATCCCTCCACATGAAAGTCGTGTAAATATTGAACCATAAATTCTGTCAAGTGTGTGAGGAACTCTGTGTGTGTGTGTGTGTTTCCCTTCTGACTGCTCAGATAAATACCAAAGTTCACTTGAATGGGTTCAGTTGATAAAATAGGTTTAAAGAAAGTGTTTTATTCAGGTTTAATGAATGACACCAACAGGAAAATAGAAAGATGAACAGACAGATGGACAAAAAATGGACAGATGGACAGACAGCTAGATAGACAACGATAGACTAGACAGACAGATAGCCTGGCACACAGTTTTAATCAATATTATGGAAAGATAGACAGACAAACAGACAGAAAAACTAAATAATGGGCAGACGGATGTAAACAAATGGGCAGATAGCTAGTTAGACAGAAAGATGGACAGACAGGCAGACTTGCACACAGCTAAATAATGAAATGCACAGATAGACAAAAAGATGGACAATCAGATAGGCAGAAAAATAAACATGCAGACAGACAGGCACAAGGATTGACGGACTAACAGGAAAATAACATGGATGGACAGAGATAGACAAAAAATGGACAGAGTGGGAGACCGCTAGATAGACAGAAAGATGGACAGACAGACTGACTTAAATAATAAGATGGGCAGACAGAAAGATGGATAGACAAATAGAGGTGGACAGACAGACACACAAAAAGACAGAAAGGTGGACAGACAGGAAGACATTTAGATAGACAGAAAGGTGGACAGACAGACAGAATGGCACACAGTTGGACAGTAGGTTGCCCAGATAAACAGGAAGATGGATAGACATGTATAATCAGAAACAGAGAGTTAGATAGACAGACAGTTAGACAGAAAGATAGACAGGCATACTAATAGACAGAAAGATGCGAATCTAGTAAACTTAAGAAAGGCACACTGAGGCAGACGGATTTACAGATTGATGGATAGTCATGGATGGATGGATGGATGGATGGATGGTTGGATGGATGGATGGATGGATGGATGGACAGACACATTCGCAGATGAATGGATGGATGGTACACTAATAGATGTATGGACAGAAATATGAAAGAATTGAAAGACAAATTGCTAGATGAATAGCTGGATGGATGAATGGAAAGACTTGGGTTGTTGGATAAAAGCATGGATGGCACACATATGGTTGGATGTATAGATAGATGGATGGGTAGAGGGATGGATAGTCAGACAGAGAGATACACAGAAGAATTGGGCATAAAGATGGATGGATGGATAGTAAGACACATGGATAGACAAACACTGGAATGGATGGATTGCTAGACACAGAGATGTTATGACAAATGGGTATGCATTCTAGGTTCTCAGGAACACCCAGTCATGCAGTGTTTTATATTATTCTGTTCTTTTTATGATGTGTGTATGTGTGAGAAAAAATAGTGTGTGTGAGAGAGAAAGAGAGAGAGAGAAAATGCCAGAGTGCTTATGTGCATGAGGATAGGATATGAAAGGGAGTCTCATGAGGGGGATAACTTTCACTGAGCACAGAGAGCCAGGGTGTGTGTGTGTGTGTGTGTGTGTGTGTGTGTGTGTGTGTGTGTGTGTGTGTAATCCAACCCCCCTCCTAAACACTAAGCTCATTGCATAGTACAGGTACACAGCAACGAAATGTGGTTTAGCATCTACTAGAAGTGTAAAATAGTAGAAATTGTGCAAATTGACAAGTGCAGATAAATATGTAAGTATCATAGTTATGTCTATGGCAGTAAAAAATGTGCAGGCTGAATAAATAAGTCCATTAAAAAAAAAAATAATATATATATATCTATATATACACATGAATGTGAAATATTAGGCAGGATGTGCAGTAAGGTGCGTATATATAGATATACATAAATCAAATAGTAGTGCAGATGTATGTAAGGCAAAATATGTGTAGAGAGTAAAAAAAAAACAATATGTAATATGTACATTGTATATACAATTGTACAGAAGTTATATACAGTGTTTATACAGCGATCCAATGGTGTAGTGCAGAGTTCAGTAGGGTGATAATGGATGGTAAAAACATGGCCCTGAACCTTCTGGTTCATATGTTCCTGCAGCTCCTTCTTGATGGAAGGAGGGTAAACAGTTTGTGACTGGGATGTGAAGAGTCCTTGATGAAGTTGTGATCTCTGCGCAGACATCTGCTGTGGTGAATGTGCTCAATTGCGGGTAATTGGGTAATTGGGCGATTTTGACCAGCCTTTGCAGGGCTTTGCGTTTACACACAGTGGAGCCTCCATACCATACAGTGATGGACTTGGTCAGGATACTCTCGATGATGTAGTGGTAAAAACTTCTTAGAATCCCTGGGAAAAGATGAGCTTTCTTTAGACTCCTCAAGAGTATAGGTACTGTTTTGCCTTTTTAACCAGAGCTGAAGTGTTCTGGTGCCAGGACAGATCCTCAGAGAACTTAAAGCTGGAGAGACTCTACCTCAGTTCCATTGATGTAGACTGGGTAGTGTCTCCTGCTGTTAGATTTCTAAAAGTCCACAATGAGGATACCTATTTGCTCAACCTAACAGACAGGTCTGTTGGTGAGAAAGTCCAGAATCCATCTGCAAGTGTAGGTGCAGATACCCAGGTCACTGAGCTTATTGATTAGTACAGTGGGGAGGACTGTATTGAACGCAGAACTAATGTCAATAAACAGCATTCTGATGTAGGTGCTGTTTTTATCAAGGTGGGTGAGGGCTGAATGAAGAGCCGTGGAAAGCACATCCTCTGTCAACCTGTTCGGGGGATTGGCAAATGCTAAATAGATGTTCATTGTTGAGAGTAAAAGTGGACTGTGAGCGGTTGAGGTGAAATGTCCGATGCCTTGAACGAAACGAGCAAAAAAAGCACTGCTGGTTGGTGGAGATCGAGGTGTCGGTTTGTAGTCTGTGATGGTCTGGATGCCTTTCCACATGCGTCTGGGTTCAGAGTTGTGGAAGTGCTCTTCAATGTAGAGTTTGAATGTGAGCTTGGCTCTTCTAATGCCTCTTTTCAGGTTGGCCCTGGCTCTGTTGTAGTTCTCTGCATTGTCAGATTTTAAAGCAGCATCTCTTGCTTTCAGCAGGAGATGGACCTCATCCACGGCTTCTGATTAGGAAAGCATTTCACGTGTTTGACCCTAGTGACATTGTCAGTGCACGTGTCCATATGGTCTAAAACAAATGATGTGAATCTGAACATCGAAACATTTGATTTAGTTAGCAGAGTGCCCAGCTGCATTCTGGTTAACTCCAAAGTTTAATGTCTAATGCGTACATTACTTCCACGTCTCACAGACCTTCTCATCCTCCTTCTTCCCCAGGTACTAAAGGAGAGCGGCCCGCCGCACATGAAGAGCTTCCTGACCCGCGTGACGGTGGGCGAGTTCTCGGCTGAGGGTGAGGGCAACAGCAAGAAGCTCTCGAAGAAGCGTGCCGCTTTTTCCATCCTGCAAGAGCTGAAGAAGCTGCCCTTCATCCCTGTGGTGGAGAAGCCCAAAGTGCATTATAAGAAACGGCCAAAGACCATACTCAAGGTTAGGCTGCTTAATAGGGGTGTTACACACCTCCCATGGATGGATGGATGGATGGGTGGATGGGTGGATGGAACAGACAAAATTGTATGCAATTATACACACTGATTGACAAACAGAAATTCTGACTGACAGATTGACAGGTAGATAGGCAAACACACTACCATGCACAGTGGTAGACGCACTAATTGACAGACAGACACACAGACAGACCAACTGGTAGACAGAGAGACATGCTGAGTGACAGACACACAGACAAATTACTTGCAGACAGGCACTGATCGATAGAGACGCTGGAAGACAGACATGCTGTCAGACACATGACTAAAAGAGAGAGAAATGACTGACAGATTTGAAGTGTAACACTGAGGGTGAAGAAGTGTTTTCACATGCAGACTTAGACCTCTGGATGTGTATGTGTGTGTGTGTGAGGTCTCCTCACAGGCAGGGCCGGAGTACGGTCAAGGCGTGAACCCCATCAGCCGACTCGCACAGATCCAGCAGGCTAAACGAGAGAAAGAGCCCGAGTACACACTGCTCTCCGAGAGGGGCCTGCCACGCCGCCGAGAGTTCATCATGCAGGTACTAGATGCACACACACACACAAACATAAAATCATCCTAATCAGGATAGTCATAATAAAAGCAGGTCATATCTAACAAAAAAGTGTCAAGCTGTTTTTTCGCTTTTATTCACTGTATTTCAATATTATAGCGATTATTAAAAAACACAATACCACAGAAATACAAAATTGTATGGCAAAGTTTGTGGACATCTGACCATGTGCATTTTCAACATCCCATTTCACATTTAGTTCCCATTTGCTGTTATAATAACCTCCACTTGTTTGGGAAGATGTTCCACTGGATTTTGGAGAATGCTTGAGGAGATTTGTGCTTATTCAGCTATAAGCTTGTTACTAAAGTCAGGTACTAAAGAAGATGAGGTGAGGAGGCCTGGGGTGCAGTCAGTGTTTATCTTCATTCCAAAGGTGTTCATTAGGGGTTGAGATCAGAGCTCTATAGCAGGCCACTAAATATCTTCCACTCCAACCCATTTAAAGCATATCTTCATGGAGTTTGCTTTTCACACAGGAGCATTTTCATGCTGGAACAGGTTTGGGTCTCCTAGTTCAAGTGAATGGAAAATGAAATGCTCCCACATCCGAAGACACCCTATAGAATTGTGTGCCTCCAACTTTGTGGTAACAGTTTGGGGAAGAACCACATATGAATAAAAAATTCAAGCATCCAAATACTGTTGTTTGTTTAGTGTATCATGCACATCATGTTCTGATTTTGCCAGAGTTTTTTCATTGTTTGAAGAGATGTCTAGGTTTATTTGATTTACTTTTGCTAATTGTGTTTAGCTAAATTGGTGTTTGATTGATTCTGGGTATAAAAACTCCACCTGTGTTTTAAAACCACTTCATAGAAACATTATAGAAGACGCCTCAGAAGAAAAATTTGATGTACATATATGACGAAAGATACTTAGGATTAAAATATGGCATATATATTCATGCTGATTGATAAATTCATGTCAGTTATTTCCAGATGTTTTTTACACTTTTGTTTATGCTAGACTTTCTTTTTGGGTTTTTTTTGCAACCACTGGCTTTATTTTATCACAACAAGGATGCAGCAATCAAAGGAAATTGCTGGAAAATATAAGGAAATGAAAATGAAGAATAGGTCACATGCCTTAGATTATTTTATATTTGTATTTAAAATCATGTGCTGTATAAAAGCCAGAATGGGTGATGAATGATTTTTAGGATTGTACTGATTATATTGCTTTGTTGATACCCAGAAGGAATTTCCAGAACTTTCTCAAAACTACTAGTAGTCATTGTATTTGACTGCTGCTGCTATTACTGAATTTATATTGTAAATATTTTCAAGTTGTTCTTTGATACCACATGTTTTCCTCCAGCAATATTTGAATAAAAAAAAGTCATGTGAGAAAACACTCACATGAGAGTATAAATACTTGCAATCATAGATTGCAAAAGTACACACATCCTTCGCTCAAGTAGAAGTACAGACACTCATGTTTTAAAAGACTCTGGGGAAGTTCATATCTTTAGAAAATTTTATAATAAATGTAAAAAACACATAAATCTGTATTACCCAATTATCAACTTTTAATTAAATTTTTAATTTATGTAACTTTATTTTATCAATTTAATTTGGGTCAATTTCATTGATTACTCAATTTAATCAATATAATAAAAATGTGTATTTAATTGTATATTATTTAGCCAAGCAGGCATTTTATGAAATTTAAAGGGATTGGCCAGGCAGAGGGACCGAGCTGGGAAGGATGTGCTGCAAAAAAACGTAGTTTATGTCCTGTAATTTCTTAATTGCTTTATTCTACTGGCAGATTTTTTCTTACCCCTTTCTAGCAAATACAATGCGTAAAATTCATTCTTCCAGAACGAAAAACAAAGTATGATCTCTGTCAGTTAGTGTCAGGTGAACTGGTTTGAAGTGTTTTATAAACTACTAATCTCCTGGGAATTGCAGACACAACAGTCTTTACAGTTTATACAAGAACAAAAACAAAAAAAAACCCACTGTGGAAACACCTTTTGATAAGAGGGAATGTCCAGACTGGCTGCCAGGAAAGATATCATTACATATATAATATAACCCTTTACAACTATAGTGAGCAGAAAAGCATCTCAGAATGCACAAAAGATCAAACCTTGAGATGGATGGGCCACAAATATGGAAGACCACGTTGGGTTCAACTCTTGTTGCCCAACAATTTGAGTATATCGTCATTTTGTGAAAAATCTAAAATGAATTATATACAAAATATTAGTTTGAGTGTGTTTGTTTGTGTGCCCAATGATAGCCTCAGGTTCCTGTTCTTGACTAAGAAGGGAGGAACCTGATGCGGTTCCTAAAAAGAATTAAAAAGTGATTATAGAAACTGAGTTACTAGGGAATTCCTTTTACACTTTTCTGTTTCAATTCTCAAGACTCCCAGGAGAGTTCACATCTTTTCTCCATTCTGATGTTTGACGTAAACATTACCTGAAGCTCGTGACCTGTTGTCTGCCTATTGTTGTCTATTAGTTCTACATGATTAGACATTAGATAATGGCAAGATTGTGAAGGTGTTCCTAATAAAGTGGACGATTATTGTTTGAATATACATGATAAATATCACTATAATATGTATTTTTAGATTCAGTACATTGTGTTTGTTTATTTATTTTTTGCCTTTTTCAGACGGATTGTGATTAATTTAATGTGGTTCAACCCTTTTGACTACGTAATATTTTTTTTAAATAAGTGTGTGTGCTTCTGTGTGTGTGTGTGAGAATAGGTGAAGGTGGGTGATGAAGTGACCTCAGGAACAGGGTCGAATAAAAAAGTTGCTAAACGTACAGCTGCAGAGGCGATGCTGCTCCATCTGGGCTACAAAGCATCCACGCCTATTCAGAACACACAGGAGAAGGTCAGTGCGCACACACACGCACACACATCCAGATGTTAATGACTGTGCGTTTCCGTCAACTCCTGTTCCGTTCTGAAAATCAGCAACACGATGACATAACCATAGAGCACCACACACACACACAGAGTAGTGGATAGACTGGAACACTTGCAGAATTTCTTGCCATTTGGGACACAGCTGCTGACAGTGATTATCTTTGATATAAAGAGTCTACAACTGTCACACCCAGGTATCTAGAAACTTAAGATTAGAGAAACTTTAAAATTTAAAAGTCTAGAAACCTTACATACTGGAATCTAGAATCTTTTTACTCCAGAGTCTATGATATGGTATATAAAACATTACCTCATACCCAGAAGTCTAGAACCATGACATTGCAGTGTCTAGATCCCTCACACCCAGAAGTCTAAAACAATGACATTGAATAGTCTAGATCCCTCACGCCCAGAAGTCTAAAACCACAACGTTGAATAGTCTAGATTCCTCAAAGCCTAAAGTCAATAACCTTGACATTGAAGAGTATTAAACCCTCACATTCTGAAGTTTAGAACTATCACACATAGGAGTCTAGAAACTTGACAGTGAAGAGCCTAGATCCCACACAACTAGGAGTCTAGAGCCTTGACAATAAATAGTCTAGAACCATCATACCCATGAGTCTAGAACCTTGACATTATAGACTCTAGATTTATTAAACCCATCAAACCTATGGACTTTATTAACAACATGGTAGAGGCTAGAACTCACATAAGCATGTAACCTCTAGAACCCTTCAAAATAAGAAGTCTAGAATACCTGCTGAAGATTTGAGAAGCTTAACACCAGAGTGTAGAAATTCACTGTACAGTCTATATCTACAGCAGTGGGATCTTTCCTCTAGGACTTCTCAGCCTTTCACAGTGAGGAGTCTAGAATCATACTGAGGAAGTCAAGAACACTTCTAACATGAAGAGTGTAGAAGAGTGAGGAGTGTAGAGCCCAGTGTGGAATCTTCGCACTATCCAAAAGTGTGTGTGTGTGTGTGTGTGTGTGTGTGTGTGTGTGTGTGTGTGTGTCACTTCATTTTAGTCGACTGTGTAGGATTTAGCTGAAAGGTCTCAATTCTCTTCTTCCTGTACTAGTGAAGATTAACTTGTGTAACATGCTTAACAAAGGTGCTTTTTCCATCTCACTCACTCCTCTACTGTGTGCGCGCGTGTGTGTGTATGTGTGTGTGTGTTTGTGGGTGACATTGGGCATCCCCTTGCTCATCAGGCACACATGGACAACAAAAGCTGGAATGGACAACGGGCCACTTTCCCTGAAGCCACCTCTAACAGTAAGAGATTTTGTGTGTGTGTGTGTGTGTGTGTGTGTGTGTGTGTGTGTGTGTGTGTGTGTGTGTGTGTGTGTGTGAGATGCTGCGTGTTCAATCTATTTCATGTGCAGTTTAGGACAGGGCCAGTACGAGACAAATATTACCCATGAATTTTCAATCGAAATGTCTGTTTTAATTATTATTTTTTTTTACATTTCAATCTTTATCATTGTTTAGTGATCATAATTATCGGATGTTGTGCCTTAAAATAGGTATCCTAATAAAACTGCTGTCTTTAAACGGCCTTTCTAATGCAATAGACTTTATCTCAGGATTCCAAACAAAGATGGATCATGGGATCACAGTGATTAAAAAAAAAAAAAAGTGTAAAAATATATACTATAAATACTTGTTTTAAAATATATATATATATATATATATATATATATATATATATATATATATATATATATATATATATATATATATATATATTTCTGACTACTCTAAATATATATATATATATATATATATATATATTTCTGACTACTCTAAATAATCATATTATAGGAATCTTAAACTTTGCCATACTGCAGTCTTAAACCTTTACACTCCAGAGTCTAGAATCGGGTGCACATTTGCAGTGAATGACTCTGGATCCTTGACATTTAAGATTCTGAAATTCTAATTTCCAAGAGTCTAGAACCTTAACATCGAAGAGTCTTGGGAGTTAACACATTCACACTGAGAAGCCCAAAACCTGGTCTACAGTCTAAGTTAAGATGTCTAGAACTAGTCTAGAAGTTTCAAGTTGCTAACACCCATAGGTCTAGAACCTTCACATTGAGGAATCTAGAACCCTCGCACTCAAGACTCTAGAATCTTGCCATTGAAGAGTCTAAACCGCTCCCACCCAAAAGTCTAGAATCTTGACATTAAAGAGTTTAGAACCCTCACACCCAGGAGCCTAAAACCTTGACATTTAAGAGTCCAGAACTTTCACATACTGGAGCCTAAAACCTCTAAACTCCAGAGTCTACGATCTGGTGTACAGTTGCAGTGAATGAATCTAGATTCTTGATAATGAAGATTCTAAAACCTTCACACCTAGGAGACTAGAACTTCTTAACAGTCTCAGTTAAAAAGTCTAAATCCTTGACATTCAAGGGTCTAGATCCCTCACACCCTGAAGTCCCGAACTTTGATATTTAAAAATCTAAAACCCTCACATGATACATTCTAGAGCCTTTACACTCCAGAGTCTTGAATTTGGTGTGCAGTTGTAGTGAATGAGTCTAGAACCTTAACATTAAAGAGTCTTGGACATCAACCCCTTTACATCCAAGTGTCTAAACTCTGGTCTATAGTTTCTTTTAAGAAGTCTAGAATCTTGACATTGAAAAGTCAAGGTCCTCAATCCCAATAGTCTAGAAACTACTGACATAAGAATCTATTACCCTCACACCCAGAAGCCTAGAGACTTGACAATAAAGAATCTAGAACCCTTACACCCAGGAGTCTAGAATCTTGACCCTGAGGAGTCTAGATCCCTAATACCAGGAGTATATAATTGTCAGGAGTCTGGATTATTCTAAATGATCATATTATGTTTTTGGGATGCACAATTTTTCTCATTTATATCATGCAAAAAGCTACCAAAATACATTCTGATTTAACCCAGCACTTATGTATACGCTTAATGCAGCAGTGTGTGGTTTGGGACGGAGATTTGTCTCTGTTTGTGGGCCCTCGTTGGGTTGAAGCGCATTTTTGCACTGGAACAGAGACGTTTTTCTGGCTGGCTCTTATCTCTGTGCTGCTGTACGACACTATCAGTGCGCACTCGCTCTGTAAACTTTGTAAGCTTTTGCTGTCACTGTAATGACTGTAATTTACAGTTCTTTAGCTCTGATAGGATCCAGAGCAGACGTGTGTGTGTGTGTGTGTGTGTGTGCACTTCTTTTCCACTAGTTAGCCCCCAGAATGTGATTTGCATGCATTCTGTCTTCTCGGCTTTAGAACTCCACGAGTGTTTTTAATGCTCAGATATGATACACACATCGTTAAAGTCAGGAGGACTTAAAACGTCCAAACAATGTGGCGTGATGAACTGTTTGAGACTAATCCGGTTTATAGAAGACACCAGTGTTCAGCATTGCCTTTATACACAGTCCTTTAAATTTCCTACAGAATCTCTGTTTACATTCACACACAGGCAGAAAGAGAGAGAGAAAGAGACTGGGAAAGAGAGAACTGCTTCTGCACCAATCGTGAACAAGATTTATGTATTTGATCTTCTGCTTCCTAGATATTTGTGTCTTGAATTCAAACTTTTGCATTTGTGTTGCATTGAAACCTTTGTTTTCGGTATTTTTTTGATGGAATTACATTTGTGAAAAAAAAAAGTCTTGAAATTCAATTCAGTTTTATTTGTAGCACGTTTCCAACAATGGACACTGTCCCAAAGCAGCTTTACAAAGAAAAAAAGTTACAAAAGTTTTTACATTTTTACATTTAGTGCCTATAAGTTTGTTCCTTATAAGTTTGTCCCTAATGAGTGAGCCTGTGGTGACTGTGGCAAGAAAAACTCCCTGAGACAGCATGAGGAAGAAACCTTGAGAGGAACCAGACTTTAAAGGGAACCTGTCCTCATCTAGGTGGCCCAGAATGTCCATTCATTATAGTTCCATCATTGTTAAAGAATTAGGGATGGAGCTGTTTATGCAAACTGCAATCTTTAGCAATTGTAGCAGAGTGGTGGTATTAATTTCGTAAACGTTGTACCTGCTAACGATGACCGGTGAGTGGCAAACGTTGAATGTGGTCTTGGTGATTAATAAACCGCATCCAGTCACTAATGTTTCTACTTCCGGGAGCTAAAAGGTTCCTTTTTGTCCACTGGACAAAAGTATTGGAATGCTTGAGTTTTCCAGTCATATTGGGTTTGTCAAAGTTACCACAAATCCCAAGGAACTTGGAGACCCAAACCTGCTCCAGCATGACAATATTCCCATACACACAGCCAGCTCCATGACAATATGGGTTACATGGGTTGTAGAGGAAATTCTTGAGCTGCCTGCTGTAGATCTTCGAACCCAATCCTATTGAACACTTTTGGGATGAATTGAAACATTGACCTACATCAGTACATTCATGTTTTGTTTTTGTTTGCTTGACAGGACCATACAAATGTGTGTATCTTGTATTAGAGCAGTTAAAATTTGGTGCTTTGAGTACAATTCTCTCATCCTGACCACTGGATGTTCAACATGGCACCTCATGGCAAAGAAAACTGAGGATTTTTCAGAATTAAAATTTTTGCTATTCACAAAGATGGCCAATACTTTAAGATGATCAGTAATACCCTGGAGTTACAGTACAGTACAGTGGTCAGGGTCATACAGAGGTTCTCCAAAATGGGCCCCACTCGGAACAGTTCTTGCAAGGGTCCATTAAAGAAGTTGCCCTCAAAAAACATGCAAGAGTGCTGCAAGAATTGCTTTAGAGTTTGCAGAAGCGGAAAGTCAGTTTTAGCCCAGACGCCGCACACTGCAATAAGTCGGTTTGCATAGCCATCTTCCTATAAGGAAGCCACTTCTAAAGCTGGCTCACAGTTTTTCACAGTTTGCTGAAGATAACCTGTCCAAGGGCATGAATTACTGGAACCATGTCCTGTCGTCTGATAGATTAAGATAAACTGTAAGGATCTTATGGGACACGATGCAAGGCAAGATTATTCTGTCAGGAACAGGGGTGACTAGGTGAGTGAGGACCCAAATGCTGGATGCGACGGCGGTTAAGGAGAAAACAGGCTTTAACAAAAGTAAACAGAGCAATGGGCAAAGGCAAAAACAAAGTCCAACAACAGTCCAGGGTCGAAACACAGGCAAACAGGGCGATGCAGGGAAGACAAAAACAAAACTGAAATCAAACTCCAAAAAATCAAAGCCAGCAAACTGAGCAATACAGGGAGGGCAGAAACACAAACCAAACAACCAGTCCAAAGTTCAAAACCAGAGGCAGGGCAGAACAGGGGTCAGGATCAGAATCAGGAACAGAAACAGGAACAGAATCCAGAGCAGGCAGGGTGGCAAGAATAATCCCAGCGACTAAAGGAAGCCGGTGAGATAATCTAGCGCCCAGCTAAAGTCTTTGGGGTCCTTAAATACCGGAAAGGCGTGGGAAAAACGGCAAGATGGTCGCCGACCCGGAAATGCGCCCCGCGAAACTGGAAGTGCGCACCGTGTGCCTGGAAGAGTGTAACACGAAGCTTGCCTACAGTCAAGCATGGTGGTGGTACCATCATGATCTGGGGCTGCATGAGTGCTGCTGGTACTGGGGAGTTGTGGCTAATTTGAGGGAACCATAGATTCCAACATGTACTGTGATATTCTGAAGCAGAACATGATGCCCTCCCTTCAGAAACTGGGCAGATTTTTAACATAATAATGACCCCAAACACACCGCCAAGTGCACGACTGTCTTGCTGAGGAAGGTGAAGGTGATGGAGTGGCCGAGTATGTCTCCAGACCTGAAACCTATTGAGCACTTGTGGGGCATTTTCAAGCGGAAGGTGGAGAAGTGCTATGTGTCTAACATGCAGCAGCTCCGTGATGTCATTATGAAGGAGTGGAAGAGCATCCCAGCAACAACCTGTGCAGCTCTGGTGAATTCAATGCCCAGTAGGATTAAGGCTGTGCTGGATAACAATGGCGCTCACATAAAGTATTGACACTTTGGACACAGTTTTGACATGTTTACTTAGGGTGCACTCAGTTTTATTGGCAGTTATTTAGACAATTATTTAGTGGCTGTATGTTGAGTTATTTTTAGAGGACAGTTTAAAGTTTGATTTCATTTGTATTGTCTCTTGAGAAGATGTGAAATGTGAGGGGGTGAACTAAGGAGAGTAAGTATACACAAATGAGGGGCATTTCCACAACATGTATTTTATACATACCTAAACACAATAGCATGCATATTAAATTATTATTGCACATATTATATGATTTCATTATTAATTAAATTTTTACATATAATGAAAATGTATCATAACTCACCATAATGCTGAATCAGTGGTATCTGAAATTTATTCATGAATAGAAAACAATGCGATTGAAAGAAGTATAGGAAATTGGCTTGGATAGAAGTGGACATTTAAAAAAAATTTAAATCAACATGGTGTAGACTGCAAAAATCAATAAAATGGAAATAAAATAAGAATGTAAAAGTTTTTTTTATTGCAGCCCAGTACAAAATAATACACTTCCTGGTACTGGTCTGTGGCATTGTGGTTGGGGACCCCTGCCTTATAATATAAAATAATGTATACTGCATCCAAAACTGTGCAAAACTATCAAAAAAGGTTAGTAAAGACAAGCATCTGTTGCTTAGGCTTTTTTTTTCACTCCAAATAAAGACATCGGGGTTAAAAAAATTGGGTAATTATTGTCTTTATTGAGCCTTTATGTGCTTTTTTTTTAACGTCGCTGATGAGGTCATCCTGGCTTACACTTCGGCTTTAATATTGTTGTTGAGTGAACCTGAATTCATCACTGCTTATTTTTTTTTTTTAAAAGCACAAGCAAGACCCTAAGCGCATACTTTTTTATGTGTAATGAGTTACAGAAATGCATCACTGGCAAAGCCCAGCATTTACCCCTGTGATTTAATAGCCTCTTTAACGCACCCCTGACCACAGCAGCACGGTAACTATCACATCCAAACATTTGGGAAACGTCCACATGATTTGGACATGCCTGAGTATTGAGAAATGGCAGCATTTCTTTTGCTCTGCTGAGGCCAGCTGTCTTACACCACTTTAACTTGTCACCCAATTTAAGAAAAAAAGCAAGCTTGCACATTTTTTCTGCTTAGCACGTCAGTGGCACTGAGTTTAATTCCATTTATCTGAACAATACAATTTTTTTTTTTAATTTCGAAGAAGTCCAGATGTAGCTTTAGATCACTATTCAGAGACATCATGAACAAAAATTGCAAGAAAGACTCGTGTAGGAAGCCATGCTTCTTCTGGATAACAGATATTTGGATTCTAGATCTTAAACCTTGTATACTGTAAAGGCGAATATTATAATAATAGTGTGGGTATATTGTAAAAGGTCAGGGAATCTGAGATGAGTCTTTATGATTGCAGCAGCAGTTCAACATTAAATCCATCATATTCTGGTGAATAAATTTACTTAAACTTGAAAGGAACATGGCCATAAATCTTTTCGAAAGATAAATGAAAATAAGTTCACCAAACAACCATAACAACACTCCTGTTACTGTGTCAGTGTCCTTCATTGCCTGTTTCCGATGCCTGTTCTCCTTCCTCGTCCTGCAGCGCAGAAAGGAATCCTCCACCTCTCGCCCGACGTCTACCAGGAGATGGAGGCCAGCAGGAATAAAGCTGGCGTCGCCCCCTCCGTCACCCCTATGACCCCCGTGACCTCTGTGACCTACATGAACCCGAAAGAAGTGAGCCAGGCACCGTTTTACAACACTACCGTCTCCAAGACAGCCGCCATCGCACGGGAGCTGCTGAGCAAAACGCCAAAAACACCTATAATCCCCTGCAGCTCTGTTCAGCCATCACAGCAGCTCGAGTACCTCGCTCATATTCAGGGCTTCCAGGTAAAGAAAACTAGCCATGTGTGGTGGAGAAGTTTACAGTAGTAATGCAGTGTGCAAAGGGCAGTTTGGGACATTGTAGGCAGTCAACCTTATATACTTGGTTTATGCACTATTTAGACATACTGTATAAACTTAGTATAGTCATTTGGGACGTAGCAGATTACACGGATAGGATAGTTTGCGGTTTGCGATGTAGCCGATCACTTTTGTATAGTAACTTGCAATCAGTGCATATACTTCCTTGTGATATTTCAGGGTTTGAGACAAAATCACAGACAGTGATGTAGTCACATAGATGGCATAGTTTTGCAACGCACAATTTAGTGTCTTGTTTGTAAAATTGTGTCTCTATTCTATGTAGTACTCTATTAAATGGGACTTAACCGAATAATATTCAAATATATAAAAACAGATTAAAAGAAATATATAGAAATAAACAAAACATGTGAGGACATGCAGGTAGTTGGTTTGGAAGAGGCTGATGTAAAGGCCATTTAAGATCTTCCTCTTCAAGTCATGTAGATCTTAATGGAGCTGGCTTTGTGAACACAGGTGGGAACAGGTTTGCATCTTCTAGTTTAAATAAAGGAAAAATGTCATGCCACGCATCACTACATATATATATATATATATATATATATATATATATATATATATATATATATATATATATATATATATATATAAAAAATACATATACAGCTGTGTGCTTCCAACTTCCAGTTTTGGGAAGAACCAAACATGGCTGGAAAATTCAGACGTCCCAATAATTTTGTTCTTGTTTGTATGTCAACGTTGATTTTCAATAAACCATTGTATTACATTTTTTTTTTAAATGTAATATGATTTTCTGTTTGCGAAACACACTGTTTTTTTTCGATGTGTTTTGACTGATTTTAAATGTACACAAATTCCCTGTGTCTCTGGGTAACCTGTAGACATAATAACAACAAAGATCTGTCAGAAGGGCCCCATGCATGTATTTTGCCTGGGGGCCCCACATCGTCTAGGTTCAACCACTAGCTCACTAACATACACACACACACACACACACACACACACACACACACAGTGCAGGTGCACATTGTAATCCCTCCTCCCCCCTCTCCATCAATCATTGCTTTCCCTTACCTTTTCCTTATTGTTTTGTCTTCTTTTTTTCTCTCTCTTTTTTGCCTTCTTCTTGTTTTTTCTTCTCTCCTTCCATACCTTCTTCCCTTTATAAATGCAGAATCGTGTTGTGTCTGGTGTTTATTAGCATAAATCATCATATTAAGCTGTCACATACACGACTAGTTCGGTAACTAAAGAGAAATAAAACGGTGTCTATTTTAATTTCTTGACAAAAGGATAAGCACCTGTCCTGACTGTGTTCACTGTGTGTGTGTGTGTGTGTGTGTGTGTGTGTGTGTGTGTGTGTGTGTGTGTGTGTGTGTGTGTGTGTGTGCGCGCGCGCCTTTGTGTGTGCCTTTGTGTGTGTATGTGTGTGAGGGGGGTGTTGTGGTTTGGGTCTTTCCCTTTGGCTACATGCTATTTAAAGGAAATCTGGTTGATGACTAGAAACACTTGTGTGTGTGTGTGTGTGTGTGTGCGTGTATGTGTGTTTAACACCAGGTGTTTTTAATAACACACAGTACAAACATTTGATATAACTGTGCTCGATGTGCCTTTGTGGAAGCGTTTTGGTTTCTTAAGTTGAACCTGAGACATAAACAGCACAGGATTGAGTTAAAGCTTGCAGTCATTTCAGTGAAGAACAACATAGAAGAACACGATATGTGTCAGAAGATCAGAAGGAATAAAATATTAATCAAAGAACTAAATAAAACTTAAATATATAGTAATAAACCAAATCTATAAAAACTTGATTTAATAAAATAAAAATTTTAATAAAAAAGCTACATAAAATCAACATAAAAAACATAAGCAAAATATATAAGAACTTGTAATTTATTTAAATAAACAATGTAATAAATAAAAAGACAAAACATAAAACAAATAAAATACATAAAAACTAACTAAAATAAAAAATTATTCAAACAAAATGAAATAAAAAAGAGAAAATAAGTAAGTAATATATAAAACCAAAATAAAATATTCAATATAAACAATATACAATTAGATAATAATAATAATAAAAAAAACAATAAAATATAATAATTCATACAAATAAGAAAATATTCAACACTTCTTTTTCTTTGGTTTGAGTTATGATGAGATTTATTATACATTTATTTAATAGTTTGTAAATTAGGATGGTTTAGGTTGGAGTCGCACATGTAAAAATGATTCATTGGAAAATCGATTCTGGTTCAATCTGCAGGGAAAAAGAGCAGCGAATAATTCATTTTGGATTTTTTAAAATAATAACAAAATGATTACATTTTTGAAGTATATTTTTTGTGTTATTATTGAGGTTTTTCCATTATGTTCTTGTTTTATTCAATTTAATTTAGTATTTAATGATTAGTTATTAATTGTATTTTTTATATATATTTTTGTTTTTTATATATTTTCAATTTCATTCTATTATATTTTTATATATTTTGATTACTATTATATATATTTTTGTATAATGTTTTTATTTATTTAATGATTTTTTTCAATGTATGTTAAATTTGACGTTTTATTTTTATATATACCGTATTTTCCGGACTATAAGCCGCTTCTATTTTCCAACGCTTTGAACCCCATGGCTTAAACAACGAAGCGGCTAATTTCTGGATTTTTCCGGGGTTTTTCCCGGTTTCACAAGCTTCATGCCAAAAATCTGAGCCCCATAACATTAGACCAATGAAATTGCCGAATGGGTTCAGGTGAACCAATGAAACTCTTTATATTAAATCAGATGCGCTCCCACTGAATCGGGCCGCACCACATCATGAATATGGATGAGGTTCCTTTAACGTTTGACCTGCCCCTCTCTCGGACTGTCAACAGGAAATGCGAATCATTCGTCACGCTGAAAACACCCGGGCATGAAAAAACGCACTTCACCTGTGTTCTGAGCTGCACGGCATCGGGAGAAAAGCTTCACCGATGGTGATTTTTAAACGCACAACGATGCCAAAAGAAGAACTCTCGAGAGAAATAGTTGTGAAAGGAAGGAGGAAGACAGTGAACAATAACTTTCTTGGTAGGCTACTGTTTAGATACAAGCCGTGTAACAGACACTGTCTTTCTTTAAAGCCTGTGTAAAGTTCATTAGTTTCAATGTAGACTTATAGACAGGTGCGGCTTATTTATGTCAAAATTAAAATCTTTGTAAAATTCAGTGGGTGTGGCTTATATTTGGGTGCGCTTAATAGTCCGGAAATTACGGAATATATTTATTTTATTTGAATGATTTTTATTTTTAGATTCAGCTCATCTTTTCCTCTGGTGATAGTAACGCATAAACACTGTATCACAAACCCATGGTGTGTTTTCAAACTCATCTTCAGGACAAAATGTTGAAATGTCTTGGTTCAGGGTAGGGGAGGGGGATTGGTGGAGGACTTCCTACTCATATTTCAAAGCAAAATGATACGGGACGTAAAAACCTTACCTGTTTTTCTGTACCAAATGTCATTTATGTAAGAAATAAAACACCATGGCGCATGTTGTTATAGGAAAATAATCCATGCCACAGCGGTGTGATATGATATCACCACAAAGTGGATTATTTTCCTATAACAGCATGTCCTAATGTAATTTAGCGCCTATCATACCATGATTAATGAATAGCACGTCACCAGGTCACATTTCATATTATTTGTCCTAGTTGCCTCGCATCAGTCTTGGAAGTTAACATGAAAATAAAATGCCGCTTGTTTTTTTTTTTTTTTTGACGAAGTGGAAATTCTCCTTCCTGAGTATCTTGGTGGAAAACAAAGCAGCAAAGACACTGGAGACTCCTTCAGATTACTTTATACTGTGATGCATACTTTATTATTATTATTATTATTTGATGTAGAATCTTGTATGCACTTATATACACTGCTCTCCATTAATATTGGTACCCTTGTCAAATACACTTTATGGACATCCCAGTCGACAATTAGTCCCCATTTGCTATTATAAAGACCTCCACTCTTCTGGGAAGATGTTCCACTAGATTTTGCAGCGTGCTCATGGAGATTTTTCCAAATTA
Source organism: Silurus meridionalis (assembly GCF_014805685.1). Lineage (NCBI taxonomy): Eukaryota > Metazoa > Chordata > Actinopteri > Siluriformes > Siluridae > Silurus > Silurus meridionalis. Next base: position 4,997,682 of record NC_060904.1, on the reverse strand, counting down.
ATCCACAAGGGTTTTAGTAAAATCAGGAACAGAGGTGAGCAGACATTCCAATTAATCCCACAGGTGTTCAGTAGGGTTGAGGTTAGAGCACTCAAGATCTTCCACATCAACCCAACCCATTTAAATTGTATCCTTAAAGTTGGATTTTGCGCACAGGGGCATTGTCATGTTGAAACAGGTTAGGGTCTCCAAGTTCAAGAAAAGGGAAATTCTACTTCTACCCCATCCAAGACGTCCTATACAAGCGTGTGGTAACAGTTTGGTAAGGAATCATATACAGTATGGCAGGGAAAGTCAGATATAAGTTCCAATACTTTTGTTCATGTAGTGTATGAGCAAAGAAGGCTTTGCCTTTATTGTATCCCATTGGTGTGTTTATTTTTATTTTTTAGCACAGCTGAGTGATTAGAAATTGAATTGTTCGAGATTTGATTTGACATTGACTTCCTGTTTCACAGGGGTATAAGTATGAGGTAACACACAGAACAAATTAATCATTCATCACCAAGCAATGATGTGCAGCAAAAGGTTGTTGACGACGAAATGGCAAACGCCTTCAGATTTGAGAGTAACACGTCTTTCACGTGTAATTGTAACCATTTAAATACACTTCTCAGTACAGGAAGTACAATGAATTGATGGGATGAAATGATTGTGATTTAAGATTCTTGCTATTCTTTTCTCTATTCTCCCTTTTGCTCTCTAATTGTGTGTGTGTGTTTGTGTGTCTGTAAATGTATGCTATTATTTCCCTCTTGGCTCTGCCAATATCTGGTGGAAATAGGGCAGAAATAATGGAGTGAGTGTTGTAATTTATAACACATGCTTTCATACTTTCTCTTTTTCTCCATTCGTTTTTCATTATTTCCAGCAAACGTTTATTTTCATGAACCAAACAATATGCTCATTCAGTTTTACCAAAGCCAGTGATGATGCATTACATTTACATTTGACACACGCCCTTATCGAGAGCGATTTACAATTATGTGATTTACACAACCAAGCAGGTGAGGGTTAGAGCCTTGCTCAGGGGCCCAGCAGTGGCATCATGGCCTTGCTGCGATTTGAACTCTCAACCTTTAAATCGAAAGCCTAACATTTTAACCACTGAGCTACCACTTCTTACATAAATTCAATTCAATTCCTTTTTATTTGTAGAGCATGTTTAACAGTGGACATTGTTCCAAAGCAGATTTACAGAGAAAAGAGGTTATACATTTGGAATGTATACGTTTAATGTCTATAAGTTTGTTCTTTATAAGTTTATCCCTAATGAGCAAATCACTGGTGACAGTGTCAAGAAAAACTCAAGATGGTATAAGGAAAAAACCTTGAGAGGATCCGGACTCAAAAGGGAACCCGTCTTCATCTAGGTGGCACAGAAAATTCATTCCTAATAGCCAACGTTACATTGATGGTACATAATAAAAAATCAGATCAGATTACAATCTAGTATTTTTTTTTGTCATATTGTACATAAAAAATCTTTATAGTAACTAATACAATTTAATACTAACAAAATATTTAGAATATTTCAGAAACTTTTCCAATGCAACCTTCCTTGTGTTAATATTTCAGATTAAAATCTAGTATTTTTATTATTATTTTTTTTTTTTTTAAGAAGATGAAAATTGCATTCTATCTGTAATGTACTAAACATTTAATTAGGATTGAAGTGCATTAGTTACTGTAAGAAGTTGGCCACATGTGATTGCGTCAAAATTCTTCCCTGTTCTGGCATCTAGGTGCTGGAGTGAAATTATTATTATCTAGTAGTATGCTAATTAGCGATTCTTCTTTTAAACTCTCTCTTCCAACAACAGTTTTAGACTGATAGTAATCTTAGTTCATGTCCTAATAAACCAGAATCAGAGCGTATTTATTGATGGAGACTTCAACGCACTTTGCTCTGAATGAGGGCGTCTGCCAAATGCCATAAATATAAATGTAATACAATGTAAATGTAGAGTTGTGGCTGATGACTGGAAGCACCTGTGTGCATCACGCCCAGTGAGTTGGGTTTGTTTAACGCCAGGTGCTTTTAATAACACCCTGCAAAAACTTCACACAAACACCTTGTGAGAGCAGCAGGATGATTCATAAAAATACAATTTTAATCAATGACTTTACTGATTTTTAGTACATTCTAAAAGAACAAATTATTTCAAGCTGTTCACGGAAATGCTTTTTAGATCTCAAGCCAGGGTCTTGAATCGGAAGTTGATATTATGGATAAGAAGGAGTTGGTGATGATAGTTGAGTCAGTTATTTGACTGATTTACTTCTCTAGAAAACACTATATCCATCTATCTGTCAACAGAAAGGAGCAATTTTTGAGTGAAATTACAAAAATAAAACAAAAGTTGAAAGAATAATGTGCTAATATTGATGACTTTTTTTTTACTTAAAATTTCTGATGCTACAAATAAACGGTAAAGTTTTCTAATAATATTATTTATCAGTTAATTACTCGCCATCATTAATATTAACCTTCACCAGTTAATTGCACTGTGTATGTAAAGGTTTTGGGACACTTGACTTTTCCAGCCATATGTGGTTCTTCCCTATATTGCAATTACAATTTCACATAAAATGTCCCTTTATCTAAAGCCCATGTCTTCTCATCCTACATCCTTCCTGACTTTACTAATGCCTTTGTGGCTGAATGAACTCCACAAAAAGTTGTGGACTATTTGTTCAAAAAGCACATACGAACCTTATGGTCATGTTTTTCACAAACTGTAGTGTATATTTACATATTGTTTTATAAATCAAACGGGTTTTTTTTGTTTTTTGTTTTTTATCATTGTACATTTTAAAGTATTTATGCAAATAAATCTGTGGCAATACATATTTGGAAAGTAAAAAAAAATCCTTTAAAAAATTATAATAATTTGTCCATATAAAATCTGCAGTAAACTTAGTAATAATCAATCTATTAGGACAATTTCTACTAATATCTTCATCAGTGATAGGTGTGACCATGTAGCATTCCATGTATAACCATCAGCTAGAAAGTGAGATTTTTGGGTTGTGAATGCAGGTATAAGAATCCAGATAAAACCCAATAACCCACTGCATTGTATATAAGCATTTCATATGTGAATAATGATGAAATGTGAAGTTCATTCTAGCAACATATCACTTTTAATAATCACCTTTTTGATTATAAAGTGAATACAATTATATATTGAACCGTGTTCTCTTAAGCAATTTAACTATGGAAGTGTTAAAGAAAGTATATGGTTATGCTTATGAATATTAATAGTTGGTTGGCAGAGTCAGCGATTTGCTTGTTGGTCATTTTATGTCAAGTTAATGAATACACACAGATTAGATAGACCTTTATAATGAGAAGAAGGTGTTGTGTGTGGGGGGGTGTGTAGCAGTGCAACTGTTGAAGCTTTTAACTTTGCTTCATTACTAAAGCAATTATACAGTGTAGAACACATGTAGTGTAGAAAACACACGTTTCATACAGGTACATCCAAGCTGCTACACGCTAGTGTTTGCAGATGTCCACATCAATGGCATTTGTAACCCATTCAATGAGGTGAGTAAACGATAATTGTTTGACTGTTGAATGCTATTACTATATATAACAACAAAACTTTGACGAAACAGCGTCCACATTATATGTTGTACACACCGAACAGGATGACGTTGGACGCGAACCCTTCGTGTGTAATGAATGCGTCGTGACTGACATCACATAATACCTGTTCAAACAAGCGAGTCGATCGAACACTAACTTGCTAAGCCGCTCAGTACAATGTCAGACAACAGTGTGTCGTTGTTGTGGTAACACTGACGCCAAATTCTTCCGCTTGCCTGTAAACAAGGATAACAACACTTTGAATTTACCCTGTATATCCACTATAGGGACAAAAAAAATTGTTTGGACATTTGACTAAAGTGTTTTATGAACGTCCTATTCAGATTTGCCATTAGAACAATCTCCACTCTTTGCGAATATGTTTGGATTTTAGGATGTGTTTAGAGTGTGGAAAGGCCATTGTATGTAATAAATGTCATACAGTCATAATGCCAATCTTTTGCCAAGGACGTGCCTCTCGAAAAACCTCAAACGATTTATTTACCATATCAAACATATGTCATATGCCAGTTTCATACAGAATTTCATGTTTGCTCTGTGTTCTAACTTGATGTCCAGGTTGAAATCGCCGGCGTGGTAACACACGTGGTTAGATTCGAACCAGTTTGCAACATTAGTCTCGAAAGAGCTTGGACATTAACCCTATTGAACACCTTTGGGATGAATTGGAACTCTTGACTGCTCCAGTCCTCCTGACCTCAATTACATTTGTACCTGACTTTACTAACAAACTTTGGGCTGAATAAAATTACAAATCCTCACAAACACACTTCAAAATCTAGTGGAACATCTTCCCAGTAGAGTGGAGGTTATTATAACAGCAAACGAACCCCAATTGCAAAATGAGATACATAAAAAAGTACATCTGAATTTAATGGTCAGGTGTTCACAAGCTTTGGTTTATTTACTGTAGCTAGAATCCTGGTCATACAGTGAGATCTGTATGCTCGTTTTATTTGTTTTTAGAAATAGTTTTGAATTCGCTTTGCAACTGTTAATTGTTTGGTTTGCAGGTGTTTAACGAAGAGGAACGATTCCCGTTTTGCCTTGCCTACCAAACGCGATAAAGCGCCCTAAATTCCTATCATGAGTATGTGCACATGTATTCATTTACGAATTCTTTGATATTATTTTCCTGGACTGTTTTGGTGGTTTAATAGGACAGCCGGTCTGTGTGCACCTGCTTCCTCTGTAACCGTATCGCGGTGCGCTAATGGCCGAGCACTGACTGATGATTGGCTGCTCAGCCTAGCGAGTCCGCGCCTCAATGTGCTCTTTGTGCGAGTTTAATCTCAGCGTTCACGGCGCAGCGTCGGAGCTCAGTGATCAGAAACGCCACCTGTTCGCACACACTCATTACCGGATCGCTCGCGGTCGCTTCTAATCGGAGCAGACCTGCAACAATACACACACAATTACGTCATCACATTACATAGACTTCACCAGCTACATCACTGAGGCATGGTGCTAACAATGCCCAATTTTGGTCTTTGGAAATATTCAGTTCTATTCAATTCAAGTTTATTTGTATGGTCCTTTTAATAATAGACGTCATCACAAAGAAATCCAAAAATAGATTTTCTCTTTTGAATGAGCAAGTCGGTAGTGAGAGTGGAAAAACGAAAACTCCCTGAGAAAAAATGAAGAAGAAATGTTTGGAGGACACAGCTTTCGAAAGATCCTATTCTGTGGTGATTGCAGATTCAGTATGAGTGCTTTGTGAATATCTAGGAATCATGCATTATATTATATAGTATATTATTGCAGTACATTATATCGACAAAAGTATTGGGACACCTGATTTTTTCCAACCATGTGTTTCTCCGCCACAAAGTTGGAGGCACACAATTGCATCCTGTCTTTGGATCCGATCCCCTTCAATTGACTTCACTAGAAGATCCAAACCTGTTCCAGCATGATGACAACCTTGTGCTAGCTTTATGAAGAAATGGTTTACATGGGTTGGGTTGGAGTGAAGTGAAAGATCTTGAGTGGCCTTCTATTGAGCTCAGACCTCAACCTTATTGAAGATCTTTGGGATGAATTGGAGCACACCCCAGGTTTCCTTACCTCACCTACATCAGTACCTGACTTTACCAACACCCACAATTCCACAAGCACACTCCAAAATCTAGTGGAACATCTTCCCAGAATAGATATTCTAACAGCAAATGGGTCTAAATGTGAATTTGGATGTTCGAAAAGCACATAAGAATCTTATAGTCAGGTATCCACAACCCTTTGTCCATATAGTGTTTATTAGAGTCAGTCTGCTTGTCGGTGGACTCATGAGAGAATGGAGGTTGCTATCTCCATATACACAGGAATATCCTTCTCTTGGTCAAAATGGGTCAAATGGACAGCAACAAAACATGTCTCAACTACTGTATGGACATGTTCTACTAGCTATACACCCTCCCACATCAATGGAAAAACCAGGACGGTTCCAGACATTCAGAAGTTTGTTCCAGACTGTTCTGACAAAGCCATGAATCAGGCTTGACAATAAGCATCTGTCATGTTTATTCTCATATCTGTCTCTTTCTTCTTGAGTCTCTTCCAAACTCTTTCTTCCTACTACCCTCTCTCTGTTTAGGCCCCCTTCTCTCACTCGGTCTGTCTGTCTCTCGGTCAGGGTAAACAATACTCTAGCAGTTATTAATTGAATGATAGTGTGTACACTTGCAGGCGCTGGGTGAACGGGACGATGTGTGTATTCGATGTGAGTGTGTCTGAGTCGGATCAGCTCCCTCTGTTGCTCGGTGTGTGTTTAGAATATATGGACCCTGAGCGACAGTTTGTTCTTTCTCTCTTCCCTCTTATTTATTTTTTTTTCCTTTTTGGCGTGTGTGTGTCCTTCCTCCTCTTTCGTATGTGAAACCACACATCAAAAAGGGGCGCGCTCGGCTCAGTGCTCTGTCTGTTCTCCACATCAAAAGCTCCTCCTGTCTCACCTTCGCCGAACCGAGCAGCGGGTATTCATCAGCAAACACAGCGCCGGACGCGGTTTTGACTTTCTGACAAGAGCCAGCTGCTGTATCCGTGGTGCGAAGGCAATGAAAAGCTGGTTGTGGATCAGATTGTCAACTGGAATGATTTGTGCATACACTAATGATAAACTAATAATGATAATTGGATTTTAAGACGATGGGGAGGGGCTTGCCGCAGCAAAAAAACGTTTACCGTAGACAAGTTTGTAAACACAGTCTCGTTATTCCCTCTCTAGAATCCATACGTGTAAACAACTGCACCGAATGCATAACACTTGACGCTAGTGTTGCTGAATTGCTGCATTGCTAAGTGGCCTAATTGTTGCCAACTGTTTTCAACAGGCTACTAGCGCAGATATTAGCTAGCTCTGTGGCACCATCTTGTGCTTTAAGCGTCTACTTTGAGCGTAGGTTCTGCGTAAGATCTCGACGGTCTTCTTCCACGCCTCGACTGTAACCTCTTCAGCATTCAGTCCTGCAATCTCATTTTCAGCTTCTAAAAATATCCACCGGTCCCTATTACTTACTTAAAGTGTGTTTGCACACGTTCTATCTCTCTCTCTCTTTCTACCCATGTCTCTCTCTCCTTAATTTCTCTCTCTCTCTTTCTCTGTCTGAGGTGTATTTAGGTCAGCCATGAAATGATTAAAAAGTGCCTGCGGTGAGACTGGATACTTTATACACACACACACACACACACACACACACACACACACACACACACTTACACTCCTCCCGGTGTTGAGTACAGTTGGACATATTATCGTGTCCTTAAAAGACCCTAAGAGTGAAAACTGGGCTGGATTTCCCCTACACACCCTGGCAATACAAACACACACTATCAGAGAAATAAAGGAAGTGCATTACTGTACATTTAGGATGAAACCAAACAGTCACTGGATCTACACTATCAGTAGGGTGTGTGTTTTATTAAATTTACTGTCTTCTTTCATGTAATAAGAAGAAGAAAGGAGGGAGAGACACTTAAATTCTTGAATTCAAACTACAGGTTATAATGTCATCATTGAATCCAGCTGTGTATCTTTGTTTCAGGTGCAATATACGGACAGACAGACAGACACGGAGTTTGTGACGTATCTCACTCTCTCCCCTGTTCAGATGACGTTCCACGGCATTGGGAGTTCCATACAGGCCAGCCATGACCAGGTACCCAGTTATACACTATCGCTATATCAGACTCACTTCTCCCAGTGTTTCAATCACTATAGTAAAATCCAAGAGTATTTATAACTATATTTATATATTACTTTGAGATTCAGTCATCCGAGTGTATCTTTATAAGATTTAGTTATACCAGTGTATCTATCATTATATGAAATTCACTTATCCCAGAGTATCTGCCACTCTATCTATCTATCTATCTATCTATCTATCTATCTATCTATCTATCTATCTATCTATCTATCTATCTATCTATCTATCTATCTATCTATCTATCTATCTATCTGTATGGAGCTGAATGACTGAAATACATACATACACGTATACATATACATACATATATATGTATATGTATGTATGTATGTATGTGTGTATATATATATATATATATATATATATATATATATATATATATATATATATATATATAAATAATGTGTGTATGTGTTGTGTATGTGTGTGAGTGTGTGAATATCTATGTATGTATGCATGTATGTATGTATGTGTATATATATGTATGTATGTGTTTTATTCATTCAGCGCCATACAGGCCATACATAATTACATATTACATAAATACCCAATTATACCCTATTACTATATCAGATTTACTTATTCCAGTATTTCAATCATTGTATTTAAATAGTTACTATAGTGTATCTCCCACGATATGCGATTCGGTCATCATTTTACACCATTTCGTGTACATTTTATGGAATATGAAGCTGGTCAGGCTGCATGGACTAGGCCCTATTTACATGAACACATTGAACCAGAATGTGTCACAGCCAGTTGAGCTAAGAATGTTAGTTTATTTTATCGGGGTGTTTGTTTAGATGGTTGGCATGGTAATGTTGGGATTATATTCCTTCATTACTGTGCTGTCTGTAAGATTAAGGATTCAATCATATCCCTTGAAGCTGGTGATTGGGACCGTATTCCCATCGGTCTGAGAACCCGGACAATCACACACACAACAATCATACTGTAGAGGTTCTTGTGTAAATGGCTTCAAGTTTGGCCAAATTTATTTTGAGGGTTTTTTTGTATTTATGTATTTTGTGTGGTTAGTTGCTCATTCACAGTGACCACACACTGATATCCATTTCTGGGACTGACAAACAAAGAGACCACACCTCTTTTTTCATGAACTGACAAACAGGGTTTGGCAAAGATACATGAAAATGTATTTTAAAATAAAATACCAAATATCTTAACTTTATGTGTATCAAATTAAACTACAAAATACAGCAGCCACGTCATGTTTCAAAACAAACTACTATATTTTTGTTATTTCAAAATAGAAATAAAATGCTTTTACAAACATACTTTTACTTTTACAATTGGCCTAGTTAAACTTTCCCCAGCATTACACTGACTCACTTGATTAAGTAAACAATGTTTGATAACACCAGCTTTTCTTTGGCCGAGTCATACAATAAATCTGACATATGCAACCAGTTAACAGATCAAATATTCTTTAAACTTGTACTGGCGCTTTAATTAAGCCCTGCTGCACAGCTATGTTAACATGCATACAGGAAAAAATGCACAATGCTTCTGTTAACATGCACGGCGACGTGTGGTGTGGTGTGAAATATACTTTTCAATACACACACACGTGTGCAGCTCTGCTACGCTCTTTCACGCGCGGTCGTATTCGTGTGTCAGAGGCTCACAGTAAATGCTGCTGCTCCACGCGAGTTACACCAATATCATGCCATTAAAATGTATTGTTGTACAACACAGAAACACTATATTGTTGTTTTTGTTTTTTTTAGGCACAACCGACGAACTTAACATAGGCCGAAGGTAGCAAGCTAACGTTAACTGTGCGGCTGCCGCTTGGTTGAATAGTTTTTAAGAACATTATGTAAATTGGTCAGCTATTTAACCTAGGCTACTAAAACAAACACCAAAACTTTAACTGTGAATTTATAGCAATTGATCCAAAATATTGATGGAAAGCTGGCAACCTGTGCATTTCTTACCTTGATCACCATGTTTTCTGTTCTGATCTCAACAAGTCTGGGCATTTGTATGATATCATCATGAAGACTTCTTACAAAGTATTTTACAGTGTTTTTAAACTAGAGAAATTTTACAGAAAAAGTATTTTGATACAAAATATGAAGCCGTTTGCATCAAACCGAACAAATACAAATGACAATATCCTACTTTATATTTGAAATACATGTATCATAAATACTGCCCATCCCTTCTGACAAAAAGGACAAGCTACCTTTACCGGGACTGACAAACAAAGAGGCCACGTCTTCTTTTTTTGGAATTGACAAAGAGGCCATGCCTTATTTTCTGGGATTGACAAACATCAAAGCCATGCTTTTTTTGGGGGGACTGAAGGAACCCATGCCCACTTTTGGGGGACTGACAATGAAGCCGTACCTTCTTTCCTGGAACTGACAAAGAAGCCATGCCTACATTTCTGGGACTGGCAAAGAGGCCATGCCTCCATTCTTGGGACTGACAAACGAATAGGACATACTTCCCTTCCTAGGATGTACAAAGGAGCCACACCTCCAGTCTTGGGACTGACAGATAGGCTACACCCTCTTTCTTGGGACTGACAAACAAATAGGCCACACCCCCTTTCTTGGGACTGACAAACAAATAGGCCACACATTCTTTCTTGAAACTGGCAAACAAATAGGCCACACCCCCTTTTCTTTTCAACTGACAAAGAGGCCACGCCTCCTTCCCTGGGACTGACAAACAAATAGGCCACACCTCCTTTTCTAGGAACTGACAAAGATGGTACACCTTCTTTCCTGGGACTGACAAAAAGGCCGCATCTCTTTTTCTGGGACTGGCATAAAAGATGCCACACCTCTTTTTGTGGGATTGACGCAGAGGACACAGCTCATTTACTGGAATTGGCAAAAATTTAGGCCTTGCCTTCTTTACTACGCTTTATTTTCTTAAAGCAGTTAAAGTAGAAATGTCACTTGTCTGTGTGTGTGTGTGTGTGTGTGTGTGTGTGTGTGTGCCTTTGTGATAATTTGTCCATGCAGAAAATGCACTGCTTATGTTACCTAATCTAAACATGGGATGCCCTTTTGTTCTGCCCTTCGAAGTTCCCTCTCTGATAAAGTGCACATTCTGCAGAGGGAGGTGCGCAGCCCTGGAAGTCAAATTAACGCGTTTTAGGACACAACCTTGTTTGTGCCATGAGCAGTAGTGCATGAGTGCTTGTTAGATTGGGTTTTCTTTCCCCCAGACGCAGTAATGTGTAGGCAGTGTTATGATAAAAAAAATATAAATAATGCCAGATTTCATATATTATATATTTGATTCCAGAGATCACATCTGTACCCATTTATTGGATCTATACTACCCAAGATAGGATGCACAGTTAATCCGGAAAGTATTCATAGCACTTTTTCCACATTTTGTTATGTTACTGCCTTATTCCAAAATGGATTAAATTCATTATTTTCCTCAAAATCCTACAAACAATACCCCATCATGACAATGTGAAAGTTTGTTTGAAATCTTTGCAAATCTATGTAAAAAAATCACATACATAAGTATACACAGCCTTTGCCATGACACTCAGAGGAAGCTCAGGAAGATCCTGTTTCCACTGATCATCCTTTAGATATTTTTAAAACTTGATTGGAGTCCACCTGTGGTAAATTCAGTTGATTGGACAAGGTTTGAAGGCACAGACCTGTCTATATAAGGTCCCATAGTTTACTGTGCATGTCAGAGCACAAACTAAGCCATGATGTCCAAAGAATTGTCTGTAGACCTCGGAGACAGGATTGTATGGAGGCACCGATCTGGGGAAGGGTACAGAAACAATTCTGCAGCATTGAAGGTCCCAATGAGCTCAATGATCTCCATCATCAGTAAATGGAAGATGTTTGGAACCACCAGGACTCTTTTTAGAGCGGGCCACCTGGCAAAACTGAGCAATCGGGTGAGAAGAGCCTTAATCAGGGAGTTGACCAAGAACCCGATGGTCACTCTGAAAGAGATTCAGTGTTTCTTTGAGGAGAGAGGAGAACCTTCCAGTAGAGCAAGCATCTATGCAGCACTCCCCCAGTTAGGCCCCTATTTTAGAGTGACCAGACGGAGGATACTTCTCAGTAAAAGGCACATGACAGCCCACCTTGATTTTGCCAAAAGGCACCTGAAAGACTCTCAGACCATGATAAATAAAGATTGAACTTTTTGCCCTGAATGCCAAGCATCATGTCTGGGGGGAAAACAAGGCACCGCTCATCACCTGGCTAATATCATCCCTACAGTGAAGCATGGTGGTGGCATCATCATGCTGTGGGAATGTTTTTTTAGCAGCACTGGGAGACTAGTCTGGATTAAGGAAAAGATGAATGCAGCAATGTACATCCTTGATGAAAACCTGCTCCAGAGCGCTCTGGACCTCAGACTGGTGTCTATGTGCCAAACATATTACTCACCAATAAACATAGAAAAGCATATAGAGCGTGAAACCCACTCATAGCATGTCCTATGCAATAAATATTAGCACACTGAATTACAAAAATCTCAATGGTGGACAGCTGGAATTGTAGTGAACTCGGCGTAGGATGAAGCCATTTGGCATTTAAGGAGATAAGGAAGTTTAAAAAAAAGAAAAGTGGTGTAGGCGTCTCACATAGCAATATCAAACTCCAGTACATGATGGTTTGATTGGGTCAAACAAGTGTGTAGAAGTGTGTGTGTGTTTGCTGCAGGCACTGGTGATAGTCATGCTTATCTGTGTAATTAGACGTGTCAGCGCATTAAAGGACTGCATGATAAACATTTCCTGGATGTGCTGCAGTTTTAAACTTACCGAGTGTATCGACATTTCAGACATCATTAAGGGGTGTTTTGGTTTTACAGTAACCAGCTTTTTGTCTTATTAACTTCAAGAAGGAGAAAACCAAGCTGGGAAAAGAATAACTGTTTATAGTTTCTGCAATGTGAGTGCTAACAGCAGCTCCTCAAGGCCGTTATACACAGTTAAATGTGTCATAACTTTGTTCGTTACCAGATAAAACATTGCATGATTGGCATATTTCGGTTACTGGAAAATCTATATAACATTTGGACCCCTGACCATAAGATTGGTATGTGATTTTTGTTTTAATAAACCCCACTCTTCTGCGCAGATGTTCCACTAGATTTTGGAGTGTGTTTGTGGAATTTTGTGCTTATTCAGCCACATGGACGTAAATAAATTCAGGTGCTCCAATTCATCCCAAATCTGTTTAATAGGGTTGAGGTCTGAGCTCTATAGAAGGCCATGCAAGATCTTCCACTTCAACCCATGTAAACCATACCTTTGCTGAAACAGGTTTGGGTCTCCTAGTTTAAGTAATGAAGTGTGAATTTTAAGTTAAGTTTAAGTTAAGTTTGATTTTTTCTTGTCAGACTGTACGAACATAATCCCTATGTCACACTGTAGGATCTCAATTGTCATAACTGTACGACAGTCAAAAACTGACGCACACAAGAAAAAGAAGTTTTACCTCATTACTTGTTCAGACCCACATTCTTTCGCTGATGGTAACTAGCAGCAAACAAAAACAATCTAGTGTTAAATTTGTTGATGACATGCCATAGTAGAAACATTATACAAACACTCCTTTTCCCTTCCTTACTCGATACGTTTTTCTTCTTGATGCACCTTACTCGTCTCGTCATTTTCGCACAGGTTGTCACGGTAATTGCGTCAGCAGGTTCGGCCCTCGTACTGGTTCTTAGTATGTGACGGTCGCAATAAGAAAAGTCACACTGCAGGAAAAAGTCTGAAATCTGACAGAATTTCATAGAAGGGAGAAAATTACCCCATCGGCTGTCGGTAAACATGTCAATCCAGCGAGCAAAGACTACAAATTTTATTTTAGGTTTATAGGAAACTTTTTATAGGATTTTTTTTATTTGTCTCAGACGACCAAACCATGGCCAAAATCACACAGTGTGCTTTCGACTTTGTTGTATCAGTTTGGGGAAGAAGGAATTTTATTTCAGGTGTTTATACTTATACAGGTGTTTGTTTCTACAGGTACTTATATATATTTTTTAAATATATGTTTATATACACTCTCAAATGGAAAGAAGGAGATTCAGTTTTAGTTTCATTTTAGATTGTATTTACTCAGATTTCCAGTCTACACATTAATCCCGATTTTTTTTTATTGTGGTCAGTATTATAGCACACCTGCTGTATAGTGCCTGCTGGGAAAATCCCATTGATCGTTTAGTTTTACTTTCCTCTTTGACTCAGCTCCACTTATTTATTGTCTCTGTTTATCAGCATGTGAAAGCTAATCCCCCCACCACCACCACCACACACACACACACACACACACACACACACACACACACACACACACACACACACACACACTGTTCCTGTGTGTCACTGAATCTTTTTTTTTTCAGCAGTACATTCCTCCTGATGGTAAATTTCACTTTCATGATGATAGGGTTTCATCATGAAATCGCGGTCATGCTGTGACCATGAATCTCCGAATGCTTAGCACCTGGGATTGGTGCCATTCTACAGAGAAGAGAATGAGACTAATGGGGAATTTCCACTCAAACTTTTTTTTTATTTTTGCTTCCAGGATGGAGCTTATCATAAAGATTAGCCAGTTGGTTAACAAGTGATTAGTTTGGTATTTATGGGAAGTGGTGTGAAGTTTTTTATTTTTTCGTATTTTTATATATATATATATATATATATATATATATATATATATATATATATATATATATATATATATATATTTTTTTTTTTTTTTTTTTTTTTTTTTTTCAAGGAAGATTAACCAACAGAGCCAAATAAAATTCACATAGAGGACCAAACCATTTTACAAAATGAGGGAGAAATGTTAATCTTTTGCAGCATGTAGATCTATTGTGAAATATTGTAACTAGACGAATGCTTAATTTTTAGCATTATGCTACTACTTCCACTCCTTCTACTACACAAGTACTACTCCTTTTTCCACAAGATTTACTACTATTGGTGCTACTTTTATTATTAATACAACTAATAAACTAATATTGCAGATATTATTATAGATACTACAATAATTACCACCTTCACCACTTCTTTTATTACAAATACAAGTACTACTACTGCTTAAAATATTGATACTATTTCTACTGTTATTATTAAAAATACTACTACAACTATTGGTACTGCTACAAAACTCCAACTACTAATGTCGCTACTAGTTTTACTACTACAACCGTTACTATTGGTGCCACTACAAATACTGCTACTATTGTTACTACACCACCACCACCACTAATGCTACTACCTCTAGCACTAAACTTTCTTACGGCTTCTCCCATTAGGGGTCGCCACAGCGGATCATCCGCAGGTTAGATTTGGCACATGTTTTTACGCTGGATGCTCTTCCTAACGCAACCCTCCCCATTTATCCGGGCTTGGGACCGGCACTAAAGTGGATGGGGTTGGTTCCCTGACCGGGGATCGAACCCAGGCCGCAGAGGACACCAGAGGACATTACTACTACCTCTAGCACTACTACAAATAATTTTACTATTACCACCACTATTACTACTACTGCAGCTACTTAGATTAAATTAGATTAAACTTTGTCATTGTGCAAGGTACAAGTACAGAGCCAATGAAATGCAGTTAGCATCTAACCATAGTGGCCTATTTACAATAAATCACAGTATGATAAATAATGGTATGGGTCCATATGTACAGGGGTGGAAGTGAATAATGTACAGAAGGTGCAGTAGGTATGTATAGTATTACACAGAACTGCAAAGATTGTGTAGAGGTTAAGCAGATAATGCGCTCAAATAACATGATGTAGATATGTACATGTATGAATGTATGTATGATACAGTATATACAGAATACATACGGGTGGAATATACAGTACGTAAGTTGTGGATGGTGCAAAAATGCATAGTGGATAAAGCAGTGCAATATGCACAGAAAGTGACAATGCGGTAATGTATTTGTTAACATTGTCTGATCAGCTGTTCAGTGCAGTAACAGCCACAGGAAAAAAGCTATTCTTCGGTCTGTTTGTGTGGCACTGAGACACCTGAAGCGTCTGCCTGATGGGAAAAGGGTGAACAGTCCATGGTTGGTGTGAGCGGTATCTTTGATAATACCCCTTGCCCTTTGCAGGCAGAGTTTTTGTTGTGAAGCAGAGTGCCAATTATTTGTTGGGCAGTTTTCGCCACCTTCTGAAGGTCTTTACAGTCCGAAGCAGTGCAGCTGCTTTACTACACCAAGCAGTTTGTCAGAGTGCTCTCAATTGTACAACGATACAAGTTCTCCAGTATCCTCTAGCACGGACGGGACATTTTATGTCTTCTCAGAAAATCCAGCCGCTATTGTGCCTGTCTGATCAGGAGAAAAGTGTTCAGACACTAGGTGAGATCTTCAGAGATGTGGACTCCAACTTGAAGCTGGGTACAAGCTCAACAGCAGCTCCCTTGATGTAAATGGGAGCATGAGAGTAATTGCCAGCTCATCTAAAATCCAAAATGACCTCCTTCATTTTTTTTTGTGTTGAGTTCCAGGTTATTGTCCTCACACCATGCTACTAGGTGCTTCCACTGCAGCTACTTATACTACGACAAATACTACTGTTACTACTACTACAATCTCTAGCACTGCTACAATTACTACTTCTACTGTTATCCATATGTGAGAGAACTGCACCTTCCATCACATTGTGCTGAGTAAACAGTCTTCTCTCGCACACTCATCCCTCCATCATCCAGTTCACTTGGAAAGATGGAGTGAGCCATCAGCAGACGAGTGAGATGGTGAGACAGAAAGTGAGAATGACTGGGGCTTTAAGTGACAATGTAAACATGAACTTGCAGAAGAAGAGGAGTGTGATGAAAGCTGAAGAGCTTCACAGAGCCTGATAACGGACAGCGTTAGCAGTGCAGGGCGATGTAGGGTTAACATGCACTTAACGCTTTAGATCTTTCTCTCTCTCCCTTTTTTTTTAAGTGGAGAGGGTAAGTGGGTGATTGTAATTACATACTGGAGGGGGTTAGTGTTAGTGATTAATGATAAAAGCTCTTTACCCGAAGCTCTAGTAGGTCAGGTATTGCATGCAGTATTTATTGCTGAGTTTTAAGTGCCTTATGACACATTAAAGCCCAGAAGAAAGCTCAGAGGAAGTTCGAGCGGTGTCCCAAACACAAGTGTTGCGAGTTGTCAGCAGGAATCATTCTAGCAAGTCGTGTGCAGAGAGAACAGTTTAAAGAGCATGTGGTTTGGGGACAGTGGTATTAAATACTGCATCAGTTATACTGCAGGAGAGGCACATCGAAAAACACTTTGTGTTATCTGAGCCTGAGAACTCACCAACTAATTAGTGGTTATCAAGATAGCTCGGGTTTTTCAGCAGTACAGATCATAGCAAGATAAGAAAAAAAGTTAGAAAGTAATGAAAATTGTGGAAAACAAAGGAAGGAAGAAAAAGAAAAGAACAAAGTTAAATCAAAAACTGAAAGAAAAAAGAAATTATAGCAATTAAAATGATTTTAGGCAAAAAATGAAATAAAGATCGAATAGTACAAAGGGAGAAAAGGAAGGATAAAGGGAATAAAGGACGGTGAAAAGCACTGAAGGAAGGAAGGAGAAAAGGAAGTATAGAAATGTATAAGTAAGAATGTAAGAACAAATAAAGAAAACAAAAGGAACCGACATGTAAAATGTGAAAGAAAACAAATGTAAGCAGCTAGAAAATGTTTTGTTTGTTTGAAAATGAAAGTTAATGGATCCGTTTAACAAAATTAGACAACCACAAACCAAAACGCATCTTTGTCTGAACCGACCCAGAAACCCAAGTGTGAACAGACTTCGTGAAAAACCACTATATTCTGGACTCATCAGAGAACAAGGTGAAGAGGTGGGAGGAACGACAGTGTCAGAACATTGTACCGATTAATGCACTGCCTGAGGATTAAATGTCACACACACGTCTGATTTGTACAACAAGCAGTCACGCTCTGATGTGGTTTAATCCCATCTACTGTGACTCAGCTACACAAAGCGTTCAGACTTGCACTGAATTATGGGCAATAACAGGATTTCTTGGAAATGTTTATGCATCGGATCCAAGGTTAGATCTATGTTACATCATACACACACACACACACACACACACACACACACACACACACACACACACACACATTAATTTACAAACACTGACAGATACACTGCTTATGGAGCACTCTTTGATTATCTGCCAGGGGGGGTATATTTTGTGGATGTGTGCTGGAGATGATAAAGGCGTCAAGCTGTGCTCAGTTAGGTGTTAAATTTATTAACACTACAGTGCTAACAGGAGTCAGTGTTTAGCCAACAGCCATTGATTGGTGATGTTATAGGAGCGTGTGAATTCATACACACACAGACACACACACTGTTGAGTGTGTGCTGATTAATGGCTTCTGCCACTCACTGCCCTTGAAATGGAGATTTGGTCAAAGCAGGTACATTTAAATTTAAATTGAAAACCATGTAAAGCGACCTCGCCTTCAAACCTCATCGTCTGTACCCTAAATGTTTTTCTTTTTCAACTTTTGTCCTTGTTCCCTTGTACTCACTTTGTTAAACTGATTAGAACAGCACACAAATTGCTTGCTTGCTTGCTTCATGCTTTGTCTTACCAACCATTCATCATTCATCTAGCTGGTACACGAAGCCATATAGCTATCGAGGGACCTGTGTCTTTATAATGTAGACATTGTGTGCATATGTAAAGCTAGTGTGTGATCTTAGACCCCATAATGTGTGCGTGCATGTGTCTTTATAAAATGCTAATATCCCCACTGAGCAACAAAGCCTTCATTACACTCTTTATACTTTCTTGTCTATTATTTAGTCACTTTGCAAGTACACAAAGCCAGAAATCCAGTGTGTGATCTGTGTCCTCATAAATTCCATTGTGTCTGTACATAAATGTGTGTGTTGTGGGTGTTTACATTTATGGCATATGTAAATGTATGGCAATGACCAGATCAGGGTGAAGGGGGCCTTGCTCAAGGGCCCAATATTGGTAGCTCGGTGGTGCTGAAATTTGTACTAACGACTTTCTGATTAGAACTCAACATATTAACAACTGAGCTACTACCAAAGGTGTGCTTGTGTGACTCGACTATCCCCACAAAGCTACTGTGAGATCGGAATTATCATAATGTCCTATTTCCTATGAATATGCCCCCCATATTTCTAACGTCACTTTCTTTACTATATTTTTCCTTGCTTATTATATTATATATTTTAACTAGTACACTATGGTATACAGCACATAATCGTCTGTGCTAGCTAGTGTTTGTTTTTAAATCCCAAACTCATGTTTTTTCATGTTTACTTGACTACTGTTTTTTGGTAGTGTTAAAAGTTCGTTACACTTTCTGAAGCCTATGGGACAGAGTTGTGGTGAGTTTCCTCTAGGCTTGGGTGTCTGCCTTAGTGACAACACGGGTTAAACATGACGCTTGTACTTGATACCTGACGCTTGTTTAATAGTGAATTGCCTTTTAGCATTAATCAACCAACAACAAAAACCTGTCAGAGTGTAATTACGGTCTCACACATGCAGAAGCGAGAGGATAGAGTGTGTTATTGTTCCGTGTCTAGAAACCATATGCTGATATATTCCCTTTACACTTAATTTGATTTCTTTACGGTTCTTAAACCACACACACAAAACCGCATTCGGGGTTGTCTCGCTTTTTTAAGATGAATCCGGCAACCTGAGAATGTCTCCCTCTCTGTGTCTCTGTCTATCTGTTAATGTAATTTCATGCGTCAGGAAGCAGACATCATAAAACGGGGTTAACACCGATTACAGACGAGGTGTCACACACTCCTGTGGTTAAAACAAACAGCCCCTTTGTGTGGGTGTTTGTGTGTGTGTGTGTGTGTGTGTGTGTGTGTGTGTGTGTGTGTGTGTGT
Organism: Silurus meridionalis; assembly: GCF_014805685.1. Taxonomy (NCBI): domain Eukaryota; kingdom Metazoa; phylum Chordata; class Actinopteri; order Siluriformes; family Siluridae; genus Silurus; species Silurus meridionalis. The sequence continues at coordinate 4,977,932 of NC_060904.1, read as the reverse complement.
GTATTTGTATGTGATCATTATGTATATAAATCAGGTCTGTAATAATACGCCCATGTTTTACTAATATCTCTGTACACCCAGAATGTGAACTGAGTCCCTTTAATGTTATATTCTAATGAATGTGTGTTTGTCTGCAACGGTGGCCATTTTGTTTAGAAAAGATGTCTTTATGAAAACATGTCCAGTCGTACTTATAATGTCCACCTTTCCATATGTGTGTTTGTGTAAATTATATTTTCTATACATTTCAGGCCTCTATAATAGTATACTATGCACCCATATTGTACTAATATACTCACAAAACTTTGTGTGATCTGTGTTCTAAAATGTTTTTACATTTCCACTGAATATAATCAGTTGTTTTGTATAAATGTGTATTTGTATTTAAAAAATTGTGTTTGTGTGTGTCTATGATGTACTAATGTCCTCACAAAGCAGGTGTTTGAACTGTGTTCCCATAATCTCATAATTCTGGTAATGTGTGTATATTCTTTTTTTTTTCCTGTCTTGTGTATATGATATGTTGGTGTCTGTGTGTTTGTGCTTGCCCACCCATGATGTATTAATGTCCCCACAAAGCTAGTGTGTGATCCAGGTTTATTAATGTAATATTTCTAGAAATGAGTGTATGTGAGGTTCATGATTCTGAGAAATGTAATAATTGTGTAGTTAGCCAGGTAAGGTTTGGCTAAATAATTCCCAGCTACAAAATTGTTTGTATTTGGACAAGCATAGTGGAAAAACATTTAAAAATGTTTGTCACAATTTTAGTAAGTAACTAAGTAAAGGCTCCATTTGTTAATATAGAAGCTACTAGCTATATAAAGTTATTTATTAGACCGAGCACATTATATCTAACAATTTTAATAGAAAATAAATGCAATCACTTGCACTTGTCTGTGATCTGCAGTATAAAATGATGCTTAAAAAAAATAAGATAAAAAAAACAGGCATAAATGTAGCATATGTACTATGTGGATGGGTCAGCGTTGTGCACAAGAAGTGGTTAAAATGTAGAGCAGCAGACAGACTGATAAACGGTGAGCAGGGGGTGATTTATATTGGCGAGTGTGTGAGGGAATGTTTGGAGAGGCTCAGAAGGCCGTTAACACTCTGACCTCTGATACGGCAAGCAAACGCAGGAATTCTGGAGGGAAGGGGAAAAAAAAGAGAGATGATGATGAGTCGCATGCACTGCCGCCGCGATCTGTTCTTTTCGTTTAGGGGCAGCTGTGCAGCCCTTCTCCCATCTCTCACTGCCCTAACTCCATCCACACACACACACACACACACCCACACCATGTTCCTTGGCTTTACAGCTTCTCTCTAGTTCTAATTAACAGCATCTTAATCGCGTGTTAAATCCCGTCGCCTGGTGTTTATTGACTGTTTGCAGTGTTGTAAAGTTGTGTGAGGGAGCTCATAAACTTGAGTGTGTTAATGCGGATTTAAAGTGGCGTGTGAAGTGTGTGTGTGCTCTCACATGTTAAGCCCTGTAGACTGATCTTTGGGCACCTGCCTAATGGTAAGATGTCACATAATTGTATCATGAAGTATCTGAGCTAATTTTTTTATTAAATGCAAGCTAGAATTCAGCTACACGATTACATTTCATTGATTTATTTGATGTATTATGCTTCTAATATACACCCTGATAAGAGTAACGTCCTCAGTTCTCAGTGAAGAAACAGCTGCTTGTTAGACACAGTCGTTTAGGCAAGTTTTCTCAGTTATTTTACCGCATGCACTCATGAGAAGTTAAGCGGCTTAATGCTCATGTGATATGAGAACATATGGAAAATGTAATAAAATAAACGAAAAAATGTTTACATTAAAAACAGAAATGAACTTTTTGTCATTTCAAACGACATAAAAATTTACAATGATCACAATGAGCTGTTTTAGTCAAAAGATAACTGGCAGCAGTTTCTTAACTGAGGTCAAATTGTGTGGGTGTGGTTTCTAATCATGTTTTTTTTTTTTTTTACATTCTCTCGCCATACCGTATCTGTTACAACCACAAGTTGATTTTTTATTTACATTATATTCATATCATTAACATTTCAAAATATGTAATTTCTTTCTTTCTTTCTTTCTTGCTTGCTTGCTTTCTTTCTGTCTGTCTGTCTGTCAGTCAAAATATATAATTTATTATCTGAGAAACTTTCCAATTATGAAAAAATCTTTCAATGAATGAGCTCTATGTAAATATTATACGCCGCATACAAAAAGTATTCACAGCGCTTTTTTTCACAATTAATGTTACAGCCTTATTCCAAAATCGATTAAACTCATTATTTTCCACAAAATTCTACAAGCAATACCGCATAATGACATTGTAAAATAAATGTGTTGGAAATCTTTGCATATGAACATAATACATTGTGAAAAAGTGGAGCACTGTGAATTCTTTCCAGATGCATCTGTTTATAATTCATTTAACAGTTATATTATAGCACCTATTAATAGCCATGATGTTTACACATACCCAGTGGTAAAAGGAAATGATAGGAAGAGGTAGCACAGTGGACATGTTGTTTGACTTCAGTCCAAATCGCAGCTCCACCAAGCTGCCACTGCTGGCTTCTTGAGCAAGGCCTTTAACCTGCAACTGCTCAGTTGCATAAATGAGATAAATGTACAATAAAAAGGGCATCTGCCAAATGCCTAAATCAGGGGTCTTTAAAGTTTTTCAGGTCAAGGATCCCTTAGGCGATAGAAACATGGGGCAGGGTCCTTGATACAAAATGTGTAAAAGATAGTCAGCGATATTAATAAAAGCTAATCATATTATGCTAGTTATATTAAGACAATTAGAACTATGTTGTTGTTGACCATGCATCATTGTCTATATATTTTCATATATTTCTGAATCTTTCAAAAAGATTTATGCATCATAACATATACATAAACATATATTTTGCAATTAAAATCACAATTTATTTAGTTGTTCACAGTAGTTTTTTATTTTGATAGATTTGCAGTTTCATTCAATTTCCTATCAGGTGGACTATTATACATTTACATGAACTTCAGCTTTAATTTTTAAAGAACTTAATATTCAATTTCCTATCAGGTGGACTATTATACATTTACATGAACATCAGTTTTAAGTTTAATAGAGTTTAATGTAAAAATAAGAATATTTGTAAAATTAAATATTTTATCTTTGATGTTTTTACTAGTTTTTTATTTTTTACAAAAAATAATTTGTGATTCTACATTGTTTAGCAGACCCCCTGCAGTACCGCCACAGACCCACAGTTGAAAACCCATGCTCTATATGTAATTTGGTGTAAAGTGTGGTTTGAAGCTTAAAATAAAAATGTTTTACTTCTTTCTCTTTTTTTTATTTTGTAAGTATATTTCTCCTTTTATAGTTTTGCTCTTTCTTTCTTTCTTTCTTTGTCTGTCTGTCTGTCTGTCTGTCTGTCTGTCTGTCTGTCTGTCTGTCTGTCTGTCTGTCTGTCTGTCTGTCTGTCTGTCTGTCTGTCAAGTCCAGTCCAGTCAGTCCAGTCCAGTCCAGTCAAGTCAAGTCAAGCTTGGTTTTGCTGACCTTTTTGCAGAAAAATGGCTCATCATCCCAATGCTGCATTTGGGACTTTGAGCTGGAAATTCTACATGAATTTTCTACATTCACCATTTCCTCCATAGTGTTGGTTAATGCACAGTATTTTAGGATTCATAGGGATTAAAACAGACAAATGTTCACGCTTTTGTCTGCCATACAGCACTGTACAGTTAGAAGATTGTTGCTATGTAGAGTAGAAAATGTTGATCGAACTGATTGTTGCTGTGGGAATCTGAGCATGTAATTGCCACTTCCTGTCTGTAATGTATTGAGTACAAAAGCGGAGGAGTGTAAAACGCTGTCTGACTGCACATAGTGTCCAGTTACTGTAAACGCTTACCTGTGGGGCACACACACACACACACACACACACACACACACACACACACACACACACACACACACACACACACATACATCCTTCAATCGTGTACAGTGACCTCTCGGTGTGTGATTATTTATGTTCGTTTATCTGTCTTGCTGTGTCTCTGTCTTCCACTGTAAGCTAAGTTTACACAGAGCATCTGTTCAATAATCCAAATGGCAGATTTTTTTACCTGCTGATGGAATTTAAGGTCACAAAAATTATTCCCAATGGAGGGGGAAAAACACAATGTTAAGGAAGTCATAAATTACACACACTCACACACACACGCGCGCAGAAGAACAGTATGGTTCATTTACTGAGAAAAAGAGACAGAGAGACTGCAACAGACTTTTCTCCATCTCCATGTTTTAAACGTAAAAACTATACATTTAGTCCCAATTGTCTCATTTATATAAATAAGTTTTGTTGATTTAATACCTTTATATTTTTCAAGTAATCAAATATATAATACAATTTATATAAAATTTAGAATAAGTGATTTGTAAATTTGGGGTGAAAACTATTTGTTTTATTTATTTATTTTTTTCATAAATTTTGCTACTTCTTTACTGGACATCTTTGGTTTTTCTTTCTTTTTGTTTGCTTGTTTCTTTCTTTCTTTCTTTCTTTCTTTCTTTCTTTCTTTCTTTCTTTCTGTTTTTGTACTTTCTTTTTGCACTTAATGTTTCTCTAAAGATAGTGTTTAATTTATTATTAATTAATTATCAGCTATTTTATACTATTTTATTGACTTTTTCTTAAATTTTTTTGCTCTTTCTGTCTCTCTCTCTCTCTCTCTCTCTCTCTCTCTCTCTCTCTCTCTCTCTCTCTCTCTCTTTCTTTTGCCAGCATACCTACAGATTAGAGTATGTTGCTTGCAGTTCCCCCCTGCAGCTTGCTGCTCCAGTTTGAATGTATGATGTATAAGTCATTGAGTGATTGTGATATGTGAGAGAGTCAGATAGGGACATTTGCATGTTCAATTCTATGCAGGATAAATGTCATAAGGATTCCCCCTCAGCCCTCGGGGATCAGTGTCTCACACATACACACACTGCCATACAGAAAGATTACATTGTGCGAGGTGGAAAGCTGTGGGTGGAACGCGTGAGAGTGTGTGTGTATGTAAGAGCAAGAAACCCTGAATACACCATACACTCCGAGAGGAGGAAAGGTCTGACCCTCAGATAAAACGCTGTATGCATGCAAATCACACCTGTGCTATCATGCTTAGTGGGCGGGGCTTTGACCCAGCGGCCACGTGGCGGTGCAACGTGGGCGTGTAATCACTCTAATCACTTCCTGCATTTGCATGAGTAATAAACTGAGACTTGATGAGACTCTATCAACCTGTTAGCCTGGGGCTGTAATCAGAGCACACTCATTACAGGTATTATTCAACCTGCAGGAGCCGGATATTCGGACACACCCCTGATGTGTGTACAGAGCAGACCTTTACAGTTTCATACCGTTTTCATGATTTCTGAATGATTCAAATATGAATGCCAGATTTTATATGTCATTTATGTTGAAAGTGAAACCCATATATGATTTTACTACCAGATTTGATATACAAGTCTTATATAACAGTAGCTACGTTAGCTCACGTTTGTTTAGCCTTCAGGCTGCGCTGGTAGCTCCCAAAATCTGTTGTTTTTTTTTGTTCATGTGAATTTCATTTCTGCTATGGTTTTAGCAAGACAGGGAAATTAAGTTATACATTATATATCTTATATTCAATTATAAGGGACACTGGTTCCAGTTTCCATACGTCAGTAAAGGTATGATGAGCTGCTTTTCCATGTTAATTGGTAGCATGGAAAAGGCAGGTAATTGATAATAAAGCCTGATTTATTCTTCCACCGAATGCATTTTGGAGGCTTCAGAAAGGCTCTTCAGATAGGAATGCTGTTAAAAGTCGCTCTGTAAAAAAACAAAGCATTCACATTTTGCCCGCCCACATCAACTGCGTTTGGCTGGTGTCGATATGTGAATAAACATACGGCGAAAAACATTTCAGCAGTGGACGATTTTGTTAAATTTGTAATTTTGATTAGTTACAGGTAGAAAAAGCATTTATGTCGAATTGAATTCAGTTTTTAAAGCAACAATTAGGTAACATTTAAGCGTGGACAGTGAACCTGCGACGTACAGAACAATTTCTGTTGTAAGATGTAATTTAAAGACTGGGAAAGAAGAAAAAGGAGATTTTTAGAGTGGATAGCAGTCGATAGCCAGGTGATAATGGAATATCGCAGATGTTGCAAATGAGAAATGCGTGCATACCACAGTGAACCCGTGTGCCATTGCAAAGAAAAAAAATATTTCTCCTTTTTTTAATGTCTAAACCTTTGGAGCTAATTTAATGCCTTTCCTAATAGGTTGACATTTTTTACCAAGACTTGGCAACCTGGACTTTGAAAGTCAGCAAAACTTCTTAACATCTCAGTTGTCTTATTGAAAAGGCAATCATTAAACGTGCAGTTTTCACCGATCATACCTTGTTGACACTTTGTCTTTCCTCACACCTGTGTGGAGAGAAAGAAAGAGAAAGGGAGGTGTGTGAGCGAGCTGGACCTGAAATTCCACGGCTCCCTCCTATCGGCTACCTCCCTCCCTCCATCAGTGTGATTTCACAGCTTGTTGAGCCGAGCGCTCTGGAATGTCCTGTCTCTGATGAGCGGCTCGTTTGAAGCCGAGCTCGTGCGCTGCAGCTGCACTGACCCTTCGCAGACGTAAAGTTCACTTACAGCACGTGCAGCTAACTTTGCCCACTCGCAACACAAAACGCCATAGATTTAGGGTGCTGTCCAAAATTCAAAGATCCGGCATGCTAGGGTTATTACTAGAGCATTTTAAGACCTCGTCTTGATTTCATGTCCAGTTAGGGTCCCTACTAGAATATCCACCAGGTTAAGGTGCTGTCTAAAATTTATTTTCAGATAGTGAGATATTAATCTCAATTTACAAATGTTTGGATTCAAGTGAAAGTTGTTCGAAGGCCCTGTTTTAAATGCTAAAAATCATTTGAGTTATTTAGTCTTTTGTTTTTGTGAACCAGCCATGTTAAGGGCCTGTCCTAATTTACATTCACTTACTTTTCATATTAGAGGGATTTTTTTGAGGCCCTGTTCCAAATATATATATATAAAAAAAAAAAACAATTTGAATAAGTACTACTAAGACTTCCCTATGGAGACTGTTGTATGTTCGAGCACCAACAGCTTTATTTCCAAAGGCTGTGTATTACCCATAATGCACTGTAAGCATGTGGGGATCGTAGCTGTAACATTGGATACGTAATTAAAACAGCATTTTCTCTGACATGAAGGTAGAGGTGATAGAGCCGTCATCAGGCTTTAGTAGTATGTGCTGCTTTCTCAGGAGATGCAAGATTGTTACCTGCGCTAGCCTCATTTCCTGGTGACAGTAATTAATACATAATAAGTAACATATATTATATTAACATATAAAGCTCTAAAGTAAAATCCCTTTAAAAAAAACTTTTTCTGTTATATTTTCGATGGATTTTAGATGACAGATTTAGCTTTATGTACAGTTGCCCAGGAGAACTGCGGACACTGTGACATCATCAGTTGTGTTAGGTTTCCTCTGATGCAGCCAACGTTGTGTAATAAGAAAAACGAAGATGTGATTTTCCATTCAGCCTGTGGTTTGGACAGTATCACCGCCCAGAATGTGCTGGGAAAAGACCCGCTTCTCAGTGTGTGTGTGTGTGTGTGTGTGTGTGTGTGTGTGTGTGTGTGTGTGTGTGTGTGTGTGTGTATGAGTCAGTAAGAGTGAGCGAGAAAAAGAGAGAGAGATTGTGTGTGTGTGTGCGCACACACACCTGCAGAGTGTTTAATTGCATTGCAGCCCGTAAGTCTGTTTATAGCCGTGCCAAAGATGCTGAGTGTCACCGGTGCTTAATGGAAGACTAAATGGGCTGTGTCCTAATAACGATGAGGTGGCAAGCAAAACAAATGATGGACTTGGCGATCAAAGGGCAGCAGGGAGCCGACACTGATTCTCTTGGATTGGGACGGAGCCTCACAGTGGTGGGAAACTCTGCTGGATCATGAGGGAAAAAACAGACACACACACACAGGGCTTGTGCTCTATCCAAACAGCAAGTGATCAGGTTGAATAATATGGACGACACACACACAGCATTCTAGATTATTTTAAAGGTCGAGCATTATTAAATTAATTCCCTCGCTCATCCCAGTTTCTACTGAGTGGTGGGAAAATCCCTGACATTCAAACCTATGGCTCTGTCCCAAATGCTACTGCTTGATAGAACAGTTCCTCAATAAGATTCTCACTAACAAGACTTTTGAAAGAGCATCTGGTTTGAGACAATGTTCACTGAGCTCATGACCACCTGCACCTTTATGTATAATACATGAACATTAAAGGACAAGGCCTTTCAAGTGCATAAGCTAGACAGGATTTTTAGAGGACAAAGTAGTTAGTATAAGTAAATGTTTACTATAACACTAATTTGAGGTAAAACTGTTTACTATAACACTAGTTTTTGGTAAAACATTTTACTATAACACTAGTTTGAGTTAAAACATTTTACTATAACACTAGTTTGAGTTAAAACATTTTACTATAACACTAGTTTGAGTTTAAACTATTTACTATAACACTAGTTTGAGTTAAAACTGTTTACTATAACACTAGTTTGAGTTAAAACTGTTTACTATAACACTGGTTTGAGTTAAAACTGTTTACTATAACACTAGTTTGAGTTAAAACTGTTTACTATAATACTAGTTTGAGGTAAAACTGTTTACTATAACACTAGTTTGAGTTAAAACTGTTTACTATAATACTAGTTTGAGGTAAAACTGTTTACTATAACACTAGTTTGAGTTAAAACTGTTTACTATAACACTAGTTTGAGGCAAAACTGTTTACTATAACACTAATTTGAGGTAAAACTGTTTCCTACAACACTAGTTTAAGGTAAAACTGTTTACTATAACACAAGTTTGTGGTAATACACTTTACTATAACACTAGTTTGAGGTAAAACTGTTTACTATAACACTAGTTTGAGGCAAAACTGTTTACTATAATACTAGTTTGTGGTAAAAAGAAAAAAAAAATTACAATAATGGTAGTTTGTAAAAAAAATGTTTACTGAAAGGCTAATTTGAGGTAAAACTGTACTATAACACTTGTTTGAGGTAAAACTGTTTAACACTACCTTGTGGTAAAAATTTTTATTGCTAGTTTATGGTAAAACTGATTGCTTTAAGGCTAGTTTGTGGTAACCGTCTTTACTATAACGCTTGTTTGGTAAAACTGTTCAGTATTGTACAAGTTTGCATTTAGTGTATTTACTGTCTTCTGACTTGAGGGTATAAAATGTAACCACAGTGGTTTGTAGGAATTCAAAAGAGATATTGCTCAGTAGTGGTTAGAAAAGTTCTGGTCTCACACACTTTTTTTTGTTGTTTTTGTACATGTATGTGTGTCAGATAAAGTATCCATTTTGAAGGGTTCCATGTTCCTCTGGGAGGAATCGCCACTGTTTAGCCAAGATGAGGGTGCAATCAGGGAGGCCATTAAAGCACATGAGAAAAATGAGGCGTCTCTGTCCTCTGACACACTCTCTCCGTCCTTCTTCCAACACAGCCTTTTAGTGCGCTCTCGCATATTTACATATTCAGCCTGATGTCACATTCCCCATCCGTCCTGCAACCCCACCACCACCCACACCCACCCCCCGCTGGCCTTTGAACTCAGCGGCAAGGTGATGAATGAAATCCGGGCTAGTGTCTTTAGCCTGGAAACATCCATTCTGCAGCTTAATGTGCGTGTGCTGAGAGGTGGTGTGTGTGTTATCTGCGTTAGCGCCATTTAGCGTCTCAGCTAACTCGTCTGATGTCTCTGTGACTGAGACGAACCACTTCCAGGTTGTCGCTCTAAAATAAACACGGTTCTGAGGGTCGATGTCTCAGCCATCCTCACTCCATCTCATTAGAAAAAATAACGATGCGGCTGACGACAATTAGGAAAGATAACGGCGTGTTTATCTTACGCTGATGGATGCCGATTGTGTCCTCCTGTCTTTCTTTCTTTTTTTTTTCTCTTTTTCTTTCTTTTCCTGAGGCCTGCAGCTTATCTGCATTTGTAGAAGCTGATTATTTACCCAGAAACTCTAATCGCACACACACATCTGTAATCAGTGCTTTAATGGCACTTTATTAGTCATGATAGAGAGAGAGAAAGAGATTTTCCCAGCATGCCTTGAGCTGAAAGTTTTTACATGTCTGGTCTCCGTATTCAGAAAAAACACATTCTGGAAATGATTATGAAAGCTAGCTGAAGAAAAGCAATCGCAACAGCCAGTTGAGTGAATATGGCAGGTACAGGTTGTGTCTCAAATAGTTGCACTATTTATACCCAAATTGTGTGCTAGAACTTGAATAAAATGTGCAGCGCAACAACTTTTAAGCACAGCATACCAGGACTACACAGTGCATTATTGGTATACAGACAGTTAATCAATCACACACTCTAACATAACCATGATCTCTCTCGGTAGAACTCATTTGGTGCCATTTGGCTTGATTTGGTGTTGGGGTGATTTGCAAAAGACACTAACTGTACAGAAATTACTGTTAGGGACGGAGCCCTAAATTGGTTTCCGTTCTAGTAAGAATACGACTAAACATAGATTCTGTTATTTGAGCTGAAGCTTGCAAATTGCCAACATTCCATCAAAACCACTGACTAATCATGATTCCTAAGATAGCTCTTGTTCTAGTAAGAATGCTAACTAGGCATAATTTCTTACGTTATGGGAGAACCCTGATAATAAATCATAGCTGCTCTGATTTTCTGGGGTTTTTTTCCCCCTGCCGTATTGAAAAATTCTTTGCTAAAAAGCTCCTCCTTTTCTGACCTACACACTCTCCTCATCAATCACAAACAAAATTCAATTTAAGTGTGATTTAGAACAGATCCTGGGAATGCACACACACTGTAACTGGACCGCATGTTCCTGTGTAGATAAGCTCTCATTATTTACACAGATCTTACAGATAGATAAGGTTAAGTCCATGCATTTGGGGTGTGTGTGTGTGTGTGTGTGTGTGTGTTTAAAAAACATTGGCCCTGTGTAAGTGTTTCTGAATGTAGCTATAACTTTCTTGGGGTGTTCTATGTTCTATCATGCAGTGACACTTTCTTTATCTGTATTTGTTGAATGCTTCTAGTGTCTATATTAGGATTTAAACCACAGTGGTCATGACCTTAACCAGAACATTTTTAAACTATAATAACTTTTACTATAATTTTTTGTAGTAGCTTGTGAAATTTTCTAGCGAATTATTGCCCAACTGTATTTCCAAATATATATATATATATATATATATATATATATATATATATATATATATATATATATATATATATATATATGCAAGCATGTAGTCTAATTTAAACCACCCCGACCAGGCAGTTCAAAATGAAGAAAGCATGTTAACAAACATTGTCTTTGTTTTTGTTCATTTGTGCACCGTATGAGATCGCGAGTTTGTGCACATTTTTTTTTGCTTGATATATTTGATTATCTAGTACCTCTGGGTTTGTAGGGTGGTGACATCCCAAATTGAACGTGTGGTGTAGTGTAGCATTCCTTGTTGAACATCAGCCATTCGTAGTTTTTTATTATTACTTCGCATTACATACAAAGTTGTTAAATATAGAACAAAATATATGAAATAAGTTTGATCTAAAGAATATTTAGGCATAGCCTGTTTGTGTTAATCAGTACCTTAAGGCAAGTCACTTCAACCAATCAGATTGCACTCTGTTCAGAGTAGGTTGCACTAGTTTTGCGAGAGAATTGCCTTTTCGTAGACATGTCCGAAGGCCTAGTGGAGAATATCCAGTACACTCATGTAATCCCACAATGCATCAGGGTGGTGTCCATACAAGTTACCTTTAAAAGGAACAGAGTCCCGATAATGTATTTTGGCGTTCATAGGGAATAGCGTGTCAAGCACCATTTTAGACACAGGCAAGATGTTGGGACATTTGGGCTGTGTTTAATATTTACATTTAAAGAGACAGTAAGACATTGCAGGTCAGTTTTGGTCAATCTGTCTCTGTCTGTCCATTTGTCTGTCTTGTTTGTTGTGTGTGTCTGTGTGTGTGTGTGTGTGTGTGTGTGTGTGTGTGTGTGTGCGTGTGTGTGTGCGTGTGCATGTACATGTTTTAGGACTTGCAGCGTATGTACTGGTAGGTGAGACAGTTTCACCCACATCTGTGTGTGTGTGAGTGTGTGTGTGTGTGTGTGTGTGTGTGTGTGTTGGGAGGCTCAGTGTGTTGTTAGATTTATGTTCTGCTGCACATCTGGTCCTCATTGGCAGCGTTAGAGCATCAAGTTGCAGCCAGGTGGATCTGAACACACACACATACACACACACTCAGTTCAAGCCTACCGATTTTATAAGCATGAGAGCTATATATTTTTTTAATCTCTCTGCACCCTGTCTGTCTGTATATCCATCCATCCTTCTCTATCCATCCATCTGTCTGTCAGTATATCTATCCATCTGTCCTTCAGTCTATCTTTAATTTGTCTTGTGGCGCTGCTGCTGCTGCTGTTTGAGAGATGGCTGATGGAGTTGTATCTCACCCGTCTTCTCTATCTGCAGGCGGCTCTGAGTGCCTTGAAGCAGCTTTCAGAACAGGGACTCGACCCGGTGGATGGAGGGGTCAAGGTGGAGAATGGCTCCTGTGAAATGTAAGTGTGTCTCACACCAGTTTTGCCAGTATAGCGACTTTGGTCTTTGGGATCAATTGTGATCAGTGATTTGGTTGTAATTAACAAATTAAGTGATAATCACTGATTACCATTGTTTACAACTACTAATCACTATTTACTCTTGATCCCAATAACCAATCACTGAGCACTATTAGTAATAACTATCAATCACTACTCACCATTGCTCCCAGTGACCAAGCGCTAAACACCATTGTTTTTCACTACCAGTCGCTGATCACCATTGTTCCCAACTTCCAATCAGTGATCACCATTGATCCTAAAGGACTAATCCCTGAGCACCATTGGTAATAATTATCAATCACTGATCACCATTGCTTCCATTGATCAATTGCTGTTTACTTGTGTTCCCACTGGCCAATCACTGATCACCATTATTTCTATTGACTAATCCCTGACCTCGATTGTTTACCAATGACGAATAACATGGTATATTTTATAACTAATCATCCATACCACACAAATATTTTGCTTAGAAATGATTGCATCCACAGACCCCCACCCCCTATAATTCTCTCTTTATCCGATCTCCCTTTTCCACTTTTTACACACACACACACACACACGCACACACACACACACACACACACACACACACATTTCTAACCTCATTCCAACTTCATTCCCATTGAGGGCCAATTCCACTGCATGGGCTGCATCCCCATAAAGGCTCAGAGCCATGCTTTGTTTTCTGTAAAGATGAAGGCTGTGTCTCTAATCAGGGATCTTTCAAATGTAAGGACCATACCTTCAGTCAAGGTTGTTTCTCCTATAAGGGCAGTATCCGTATTTAGAGCTATGCCCCAAACTAGCTCTGTCCTCGTTCCAGACAGTCACCCTTCAATCAGGGCTGCGTCCTCTAATCCTAGACACTGTCCATCAGCGTTAGCACTAAAACACACTGGAATAAAAACGAATCCTAAGCCTCATCCTATTTTAATTGACCCTCTTGTGACTGCTTAGCAACTGTTTCTACCGGCCATTCGTTCAGCACTTAGCATGCACTCCTTTGCACCATTTGGATGTAGTTTTCATATGTGGCTCCGAATGTGGTCGAGTAAAGTTTTAATATTTCAACTTATCACTAATATGAGTTGAAAGCAGCAAATGAATTAAAGTACAATAGCATTCAATTGAAAATCTCTCTTGTAAGCAAACAGTAAATCAATAAATAAATCGATCCGCACTCATCCTAACGTTGACCATTTTCCCATAACGGCAAGTCTCAAACCATTTGCTGACATCGATAAATTGTTTTAATTGTATGAATAAATGCAGTACTTTTTATCCATTTATAATTACACACCTATGAATGCGGTTGTTAGAACAGTTTTACAGTCCAATTCTATTTCTGTCACAAATCACTGACACTGGATATCCCTTCCAAAAAAAAAAATTCTCTCTTCAGAAAGCAATTATATTACTTGCTGTCAGATCCACTCTGTAACAGCGTTACTGGTATATGAAATTAATTAACACATTTTGACCAATCAGAATCCAGTATTCAGCAGCATTGTGATGTAATGTTAAGACTGACAAATGGTATTGAATTGCAGCATAACTCAGTGACTCCGCCTTCATTTTATATGATTGCTCACGGATGACAGGAGCTACAGTGCATCCGTAAAGTATTTACAGCACTTCACTTTTTCCACATTTTGTTATGTTACAGCCTTATTGCAAAAAGGATTAAATTCATTATTTTCCTCCAAATTCTACAAACAATACCCCATAATAACAATGTAAAAGTAGTTCCTGTTTAATGTAAAAGTAGTCCCCTTTACAGCCTTTGCCATGACACTCAAAATTGAGCTCAGGTGCATCCTGTTTCCACTGATCATCTTATAGATGTTTCTACAACTTGATTGAAGTCCACCTTTGGTAAATTCAGTTGATTGGACATGATTGGAAGGCACACACCTGTCTATACAAGGTCCCACAGTTACCAGTGCATGTTAGAGCACAAACCAAACCAAGAAGTCAGAGGAATTGTCTGTAGACCACCGAGACAGGATTATATTGTGGCACAGAAAAATTTCTGCATTGAAGGTCCAAATGAGCACAGTGGCCTCAATCATCCGTTAATAGAAAAAAGTTAGGAACCACCAAGACTCTTCCAAACTGAACTATCGGGAAAGAAGGGCTTTAGTCCTGACCAAGAACCCGATGGTCACTCTGAAAGAGCTTGAGCGTTTATCTGTGGAGAGAGGAGAACCTTCCAGAAGAACAAGCATCTCTACAGCATTCCAACAATCAGGCCTGTATGGTAGAGTGACCAGACGGAAGATACTCCTCAGTAAAAGGCACATTACAGTCCGCCTGGAGCACCAGATTTTTGGTGGCCCGAATGCCTAGCGTTATGTCTAGAGGAAACCAAGCACCGCTCATCACTTGGCCAATTCCATCAGTACAGTGAAGCATGGTGGTGGCAGCATCATGCTGTGGGGATGTTTTTCAGTGGCAGGAACTAGTAGACTAGTCAGGATGGACTGAAAGATGAATGCAGCAATGTACAGAGTACATCCTTGTACATCCTTGATGAAAACCTGTTTCAGAGCGCTCTGGACCTCAGACTGGGTTAACGGTTCATCTTCCAACAGAACGACGACACTAAGTACACAGCCAAGATAACAAAGGAGTGGCTGCCGGACGACTCTGTGAATGTTCTCAAGTGGCCCAGCCAGAGCCCAGATTTGAAACCCGATTTTACATCTTTATAGAGATCTGAAAATAGCTGTACGCCGACGCTCCCCATCCAACCTGAGAGGTTCTGCAAAGAAGAATTGGAGAAACTGCCTGAAAATGCCAAGCTTGTAGCACCATACTTCAAAAGACCTGATGTGCTTCAACAAAGTATTGAGCAAAGGCTGTGTATACTTATGTACATGTGATTTTTTTCATTGATTATTTTTAATAAATTTGCAAAGATTTTAAACACACTTCTTTCATGTTGTTATTATGGGGTATTGTTTGTAGAATTGTGAGAAAAATAATGAATTTAATCTACTTTGGAGTAAAGCTGTAACATAACAAAATGTGGAAAAAGAGAAGTGAAAACTTTCCGGCTGCACTGTACCTCATGTTGGTGGAGTCATTACTAAAGAACGATGTGTGTGTTTGTGTGTTTTACAGACCAATGAAGCATCCAGACGCGAAACAGTCTAACTCAGGCTCTCAGGACTGCGCAGATCCGAACGCTGTCGCGTAGAAACCGATTCTCAGCGAACGCCGCCGGATCGCTTCGGAACGTCGAAACGCACCAGGGTGGATGTGTCTCAACAACACGGCGTAGAACAACACACACTCGCTCTCAGTCTATGTGAAGACAACACTATCTTAACCTTTAGTTATTATGGAAAAATAATTAAATCTCTAATTATTGTTAAAAAAAAAAGAAAAAAAGAAAGAAAATCATTTGGGGGGAAAAAAAAAAGAAGAACTAACGTTATAATGAGTTAATGCATGGTACTGTGTTGACTTTCAGGGAAATTTAAGTATTTCACCGTTCCCTGATCAATAGATGTTTTATTTTAATTTAATTATTTAGTCTCTTATGGATAAAGCAGGTGTGTATCATGCCATGGAATTAAATGAAGCGTAAAGAAAGTTCTGTAAGGGGTGTGTTGGGGGGGGGGGGGGGGGGGGGCGATTACGTACCTTATATTATTTTCTTAATAGCAGTGCTTGAGTGTGTGAAGATTAACAGACGATGGCAGTGCTGTAAAAGTTGTAGTTGTTGTCTTCATATATAATCACCCAGCTTAGCGTGTATGCTGATGTTCATGTATCTGTACGGATATGTACAAATATCACGCGAAGGAGAAATAAAAAGAAAAAATAAACCAAACAAGTGAACAAATTCAAAGCCAGAGACAGAATTAGCTGAGAGGTCCATGGGGATGTGTTCTGTGTTATTGTAAATAAAGCAAGTCCACTACATTCACCTAAACTCAGTGTTTCATGAGCAATGCGATTTTATACAACATTTGTTAGCTCCGCCTTTGCATTCTAAACTCCACCTCTTTGTTCTGATTTTTTTTTTTGTCCATTAACCACGCCCGACTATTTTAAATTTTTTCTCATCTGCTTTTTAACGATATAACTGGCCACACCATAACACCGCCCACACTATAACTCCAACCCACACCATTACCCCGCCTACATCCTAACCCCACCCACTCTTCATCGTATAAAATTGCGTCCTGTGCAAGATCTAAGGTGGATTTGCTAAAAGTGTAACAATGTAACGGTCGTCCTGTGCTAATTCTGTTTCTGCTGGGGTTTTTTTCTCCCAGCACACCTTCACCCTAAACGCTGTGTGTTGTATCGACGTAATGCATCAACTGAGTGCTTTTAATAACTGCATTGTGGAGAAGGTTAGCAAAGAGAGCCTGCATTAGCTTCTCCTACGAAACAGCTCAATTACTTGAAGTTTTCCTTTCTGTGTTTCAATTTTAAGTTAAAAGATATGCAGTAAAATCACATCAGTTTGTGTTGAAACGATGCGTGTGTGTTTTTATTCGCATTTACGATTGCGCCTGAAGCATTGGACACAATTTGCTTCGAGCCGCAAAGGACATACGGTATATGACTAGAAATTTTAACTTCTAATTGAAAAACTGAATTCTGTGCAAAAAAAGTAACCTGGTTTCGTTTACACTCCGCAAATTTGACACAGTTTTCAATTGTCAATTTTTTAAAAGAAACTTCTAGTGGGGGTGGGGCTTAATAGCGCTTAACACTAATTGACTGAGATTGTGAGATTTTCGAATTTTGGATGCGTTTCTCCATATCGTTTTATTTAGTGTTCATAATTTGCAGTTGAAATGACTTACTACTGTCCTCAATTAGTTCATATATTAGTTTACATTGACTTTTTAACGTTTGGGAAATCTGTATTTCGGTATTCCGTTAATAAACTGCTTAAAAAACAGCTTCGTAGAATTTCCACTACAAAGTGCAAACACTATAATTATACAGAGAAACTTTCTCCAAACCTCGCTGAAGTTTCCACATCTTAGAGCAGTCGATCCAAATCTCACTAGCCAATGAGAGTAATGCGCGGTTAAGCCCCACCCTCCATGAAAAGTTTATACCGGAACGGCAAACGTAAACTTGCGGATTGTAAACGAAAGCTCTGCCAGTGGATTTATAAACCATGATCAGCAGAAAGGAAACCAAGAATTCTGTTTATTTATAGGCTGTCACATTTTTGTCACAGAGTTCACTGTTTTTATCTTCCGAGTGCTTCTTTCTCCCTGAAATGTTGTTCTTGAAAAGTTTCAGGCCTTTTGGCAAAGGGAATCTTTTTAGGCACATCCAGACTAAGCGTCCAAGCTCAGAGGGTGATCCGTTTATTACAGTTTATTACAATTATGAATACAGACAAAAAGAAAATTGTCCATGAAAAAGTCATTTGCATTTATCAATTGAGAAAAACTAATAATAGCTTTCTAGGAAATCGTTTAAAAATTAGAAACGATTAAAAAGTCTGACATTAAGAAATTGATATTATGTGGACACTCCTTTCTCTTTGTACAAAATTGTAACATTAAGATCTTCATTTGCATATTTGGAACATGATTGGCTCTTATCTTTTATGATGCAATACGTCAGGAGTTTATTGAGTATCACACTGATTCCATTTTAGGAAGTTCAGCAGAAAAATCTGGAAAAATGTTGTGTAAACCGTTACAGTAAAGGGAGATCAGTAAACTATAAAATAATAACAAAACAATATTTAGTGAAATGAAGTAGTTTAATTATTGCTATGTACAGATTTAATAAAGCAAACAATAATTACAGCGGAGGAAAGTAGTTGAGGGAAAACTAATACAAGCTTTCTAGGGAATCGTTTGAAAAGTAGAAAATGAAACAAAAAAAGTTTGACAAAATTTTTTTTTCTTCAATATTTTCAATATTGTAACAATACTAGTAGTGGGAAATCAGTGGCTTAAATTTGAACCCTCTGTTGACTTCAGGCAAAAAAAGGTTTTGTTGAATTATGTTTTTTTTTTTTTTTATCGAAAATATAAGAAAATTACTTTATATTCTTTTAAGCTCATTCAGTTGTTTGTTTTTAAATAAAAAAAGAAAGAAATTTCTTTATGTAAACCCAGTCACTAAGTGAAATCGGGCGTCAAATGTAAGAATGTAAATGCGGTGTCGTATTTATCCAGGAATTCCATTAGCACCTTGTAGTAGCCCACGTGTTTGTGTTTTTCTCCTGGCGCTCGGGGCTGACTAAAGTAAACGCGCCTTTTGGCGGAGCAGATGGTGCTGTGCGAACACTCTCCACCGCAACACACTGCAGCATGCACCTGAACCCCTGTGAGTGCTCAGACATCTGAAAGCCTGCTGGGTGAAGTCCAGAGACAGTGAGATCACACGGTGTGGATGATGAGGGTCAAAATTCAACTTCAACGCTTATGTTCAATTTCACTTCCCATTGGGAACGCGTTGCAGGCCCCCCGCCATACATGCAGGTCATAGTTAGGAAACGTGTAGGTGAAACTGATCAGTTCTGTGATGCAGGAAAGACTTCACGTAGATGTGTGTGTTATGGTTCTGTTAGGTGTGTATGTGTGTGTTAGGATTCTAAATTCTAAGTGTGTCTTAGTATTTTAGTGTTTTTGGCTTCTAATAGGTGTGTCTGAGTATGTGTGTGTGTGTTCTAAAAGAGTGTGTATGTTAAGACTCTAGTGTGGGTTATAATAGGTGTGTGTTATGATTTTAAATAAATCTGTGTTAGTATTCCAGTATGTTTGGGTTCTAAGGGTGTGTGTGTGGGGAGTATAGTGTATTTTGGGGTATTAATAGGTGTCTGTTAGAATTTCAGTGTGTTTTGGATCCAAGAGGTGTGTGTGTTAGGATTCCAGTTTGTGTTTTAATAAGTGTGTGTTAGGATTCTAAATAAGTCTGTTAGTATTTCAGTGTGTTTGGGTTCTAAGAAGTGTGTGTGGGGATTATAGTGTGTTTTGGGGTATTAATAGGTGTCTGTTAGAATTTCAGTGTGTTTTGGATCCAAGAGGTGTGTGCGTTTAGGATTCCAGTTTGTGTTTTAATAAGTGTGTGTTAGGATTCTAAATAAGTCTGTTAGTATTTCAGTGTGTATGGGTTCTAAGAAGTGTGTGTGGGGGATTGTAGTGTGTTTTGGGGTATTAATAAGTGTGTGTTAGGATTCTAAATAAGTCTGTTAGTATTTCAGTGTGTTTGGGTTCTAAGAGGTGTGTGTGTGTGTGTGTGTGTGTGTGTGTGTGTGTGTGTGTGTGTGTGTGTGTGTGTGTGTGTGTGTGTGTGTGTGTTATTACTCTAGTGTGTTTTGGGGTTTTAATAGTGGTGTGTGTGTTTGGATTAGTTCTGTGTTGGTATTCCAGTGTGTATGTGTGTTAGGATTAGGTCTGTGTTGCTATATTTCAGTGTGTGTGTTACACTGTGTATTGGTTTTTAATGAGTGTGTTATTATTGTTTTAATGCAACACTAATGAAGAACTTCTCATAGTCTGTCTCCACAAATTTGTTACATATACTCCACATTGAAAATCGCGCTGCATTCTCTAAGAATGTGTGAGTGTGTGTGCAGTAGGGTTTTCTCTTAGTCCGTCTGTAACTATAGAAATCTCCTTAAAAAGTTCTCATGTGCAGGAGAATGGATAGCAATCACTCTGGAGTCAGATACAGGAGGGGGGACACAGGAATGTTCTCCAGCACTGCTATTCTAGTGCCTTTATGCTACACACACTGGCAGCTGGGATTTTAATTGTGCAACATTCCAGTAGTGTGTTTCAGGGGATTTGTGCCTATTCATTCGAAAAAGCATTAGGGAGGTCAGGCACCACTGTTAATGATGATGATGATAATGATGATGATGATGATAAAGAAAAGCTCTGGCTCACAATCAGTGTACCAGTTCATCTTAAAGGTGATCAGTGATGCTGAGGTCAGGGAGGCTGTGCATGTGGTGTCCGAATACTTTTGCCTACTCGCAATGGAGATAAACCAAGTTAAATGTAGTTGGAATGTTTCTTCTACTTATTATTATTCCCCTAATTATTATTAATATTATTATTATAATCACACACACACACACACAACACACACTGAACAAAAATACTAAACAAACTGCGAGAAAAAGGGAAATAAATCTAAAATAACTGTACTCAATTCTACTAGAAATTTCAGTCTCAAATTCTGGAAAGTTCTGTTTGTCTCAGCAGGTAGTTTTCTCTTTTTTTCTTTTTCTCGGGGGATCTGGCTTGTCAGGAGAGCTTTACTGATCTTTTTTTCCCTTCTTCTTTTCTGTGTGTTAAGTCTTAATCTCCCTTTAGACATTCTGTCCATCCAATTAGTCATGCGTCAGAAACCTAAAATCCTCATTAAAGGCTTTGGCATTTTCTAATCTGTGTGTGTGTGTGTGTGTGTGTGTGTGTGTGTGTGTGCTAGTGCTACTTTATGTTCTAATTAGACCATTTTTAAGGGTCCGGCCTGAACGCTAGCAACATGTAAAATCCCTTTTAATGAGCCTTCGTGCTCTCGGTTATTTTGAAGATTTAATACAGTGTATTGTATAGAGTCTGTTACCCATAATGCATGGCGAGTGTGTGTTAGATACACAAAGTTGTGGACTGATGTATAGTGTGAATGTAGCTAGAGGTGATGTGTTTGGGGTAAGAAACAGGAATTTTGTGACATTTGGACTGAGGTGAGAGTAAAAGCACAATCTAAATCAGTTTATTAATTTAAGTTAGGCAGAGACACTAAACGTGGGATCCGCAAGACGTGCAGCTCCTTCTGAAAGTTACACACATAAAAACAAAAGGCATCAAATAAACAGCATACTGAAGAGGTAGCGACTTCAGGCTCGTCACTGGGAAACAAACGGCGCAGTAGACTTCGGATCCATCGGCGATTCTTTTTTCGTAGTGTCCGAACGTCGCTGCGCCAAACTGAAAATATATGGAGGACGTGACGGAGGTGTGGCTTTACAAACCGATGCTCGGATGCGTTCTGTGTTTTTGCGTCGGTGATTCAAATAAAAATACATACTGATATCTTTTAAAAAAAAATAAACAATGGACACACGCTTTGATCTGCCCAGAAAAAAATAAAAATAAAAAATAACCCAACAAACCAGTTGCGTTCGTTGTTTGTTGTGGAATAAATGGCACTGACCACAGCTTAATCGCGAGACACGTTAATGTCTCTTCGGAAAACGTTTTTTTAAACGTGGTTGACGATTAAATTATTGATTACTGATTAGCGTTGCTGGTGAAATCACGAATGCCCTCGATGTTAGCATTAATTCTTGCTAGAATAACATGAACATCTGTTGTTTTTTTTTAGAAACATTTCGGATTTCCGTGAGTGTTTCACGTGTCGGAAAATCCTTTTGCTGCTGGTTGAATATATATCGCGAGGAGAGAAATAAAATAACACATATATTTACAGGAATATTCAGCAGCCACAAATTTGAGTCCGTGCTATATGGAGGCTGAAAGGGGCCAGAACAGGGTTCGGCTGTTTGTGTGTGTGTTTGACTTTAATCCACGTGTCCAGAAGATGCTCCGGGGATCGAGGGATTGATCCCAACAGTAATGGCAGTGTAGAGAAACGATGTAGTTACAGTGCATGTCTACAAAACACAAAGTGACAATGAGGGTGTTGGGGAGGGAGGGTTGGGGATTCGTACTGCCCGTACAGTAACATACTGTATATATTCGCAAAGACGCTAAATAATGCTGGTGACTACATGATGTAAATAATTACTGAATACCTCACGTATGATTTCGGACCTAGTGACGCGGTATATAGAAGCTCGCTTTGCTTTTTCAAATGAACTCAACGAATGACAACAAACACAAAGAGGAAATCCTCAGTGTAGTCCACAGCGCTCTCAGTTCCAGAGGAACAATATGGGAAACGTTTGCATCTGCTCAATGCAAGTGCACCAGTCTAAACTCAGTCTCTAACTCTCTCTCTCTCTCTCTCAGTGGTCGTATCCTCTCGTCGTTTCGTGAAGGCGAGTCGTTTAGATCCCGTTTTTCGCCTCGTTGTTGTTCATGGCCTCTTTTCTCTGAGCCAGGAACGGATACATGCACTTGTCGGCGCCCAGAAACCGGTACATGCACACGATGGCCTCGAACGGCAGGATGCTGAAAACACACACGAGAAAACGTTTCGGTAATTTTTCCTTAATAAACATGGAACTCGGGAACATTTGAAAAATTGTTATCTGTATACTGAAAGATTTCGTGTACACAAAAGGTACATCTTTGTAAATGATTGGCATTGATCAATCTGCACATGCTTGCATCAAGAATGTTTTTTGTAAATTGGGCTAGAAAACATTAATAAAACATTGATAAGTGAGGCTCGTTAACAGCGGTACTAATTACCTCACTAATAATATTACGACAAGCTCTATGAGCGATATTGATTATACAGTATATACAGAGAATATGTGCCTTTTTAGTCTGATGACACTGTTAGGACACTTTTGGGACACAGTTGAGGACACTTTTAAGGCATTGTTAGAACACACTTAAGACAC
The DNA here is from genome assembly GCF_014805685.1 of Silurus meridionalis. NCBI lineage: Eukaryota > Metazoa > Chordata > Actinopteri > Siluriformes > Siluridae > Silurus > Silurus meridionalis. The sequence goes on along the minus strand of NC_060904.1, from coordinate 4,954,637 downwards.
TGTTAGGACACAGTTGGGACACTGTTGGGACACTGTTAGGATGTTTAGGTCACTTTTAAGACACTGTTGGGACATTATTAGGACACACTTGGGACACTGGTAGGTCACTTTTAAGATACAGGACACTGTTGGGAAACTTTTAAGAGACTGTTGGCACACTGTTAGGACAATCTTAAGGCACTGTTGGGACACTGTTATGTCACTTTTGGGTCACTTTCAAGACACTGTAAGATCACTGGTGGGACACTTTTATGAGACTGTTGGGACACTGTAAGGTAAATTTTGGGTCACTTTCAGGACACTGTTGGGACACTTGGCACACTGTTAGGAAAATCTTAAGGCACTGTTGGGACACTGTTATGTCACTGTTGGGACAATGTTAAGTCACTTTTGGGTCACTTTCAAGACACTGTTGGGACACATTTAAGACACTGTTAGGTCACTGTTGAGAAATTGTTGGGACATTGTTAGGACACTGGTAGGTCACTTTTAAGACACTGTTGGGACACTTTTAAGAGACTGTTGGGACACTGTAAGGTCAATTTTGGGTCACTTTCAAGACACTGTTGGGACACTTTTAAGACACTGTTGGGTCACTGTTAGGACACTGTAAAGACACTGTTGGGTCTGAGCTTTGGGCGGAAGTAACGCACTCACCTCTTCATGAGATTGACTATGTAGACGATGCGTGGTGTACAGATCATAGGCTGGTCGGTCAGGATGGCCCTCATTGCCTGCTTCACACAGAACTCGGGCTTCAGTGGGGGCAGGAATGGCTCGATCTCCTTACTAAGAGGACAGAGGAGGTAAAAACAATCTGTAAAGAGGCACTCTCTTTGTTCATCTTGTTTGCGACACAAACGCTTTGAGAATTTGTGGGACAGTTTCAGAAAACATGTGCATGGTAACAATGTATCTAGAAAATGTCGTCCAATAGAGTTGGATTGTTTTTGCAGAGTGCAGATGGAGGTTACTGCTTTTCGTTTTTTTACCTCTAGCAGTAACATTAACATTGTAGTAATTGTAGCAGTAACATTGGTTAGTTGCCTGACACAAGCAGGTCATTAATGGCTAATAGAAGAAACTTAAAGCTACACTGCTGCAACACAGATTTGTAGCAGTTCCAAACATCAAATTTGTGTTTTTTAATTAGGGTTAAAATTCCATATTAAAATACTCTGCTCCTGAGTGTTACATACTGAGCCACAAGATAAGTGGGGTAACATTTAGGATATTTACCGTATCCTGCAGCCTCTGAACATGCCTGTGTCCACCAGATACGGACACACCAGCGTCATCTTAATGCCGTCTTTCTCTGAAGCCTTGATCTCGTGGCTGAGCGACTCGTGGAAGCCGATGGCTCCGAACTTGCTAGCGCAGTAATCCTGTTGTAAATCAAACAAATAAAAACATTTTAAATGGAGTGCTCAGTATTTTAGTGCAGGTTTAGGTGATGCTAGACGATTAGATCGCTGTCCAGCTATCGACTACTTTTCATTTGCACGTTGTTTTGTCTCAAAACCACATGCTACTGAGTTACTGTCTTGCCATAAAAAGCTCACTGACGAGCGGTTTGTGATGTAGCCGATCACACAGACGCCATGTGATTTGGGACACTGCCAAGTCATCAGTAGGTCCGAATTCCACTTTATTTCCATCCATCATTATTTATCTTTACACAATAACGGTCTTTGTTCCAAATAAAGTGTACAGAAGTACACTGTGTGTGTGTGTGTGCGTGTGTGTGTTTGTGTGTGTGTTTGTGTGTGTGTGTGAGAGGACGCGGCAGTTTCATTAGCATTCTTCGCTTTGCGCGGCCGCAGGGACGGTTTTGATGTGGTTTGCTCTTCAGAAAGCAGCTCGGCCAAACACAGATGCGTGTAGATAAACACGCTGGGGATAAAGAGCCGGGAGTGCGTCCACACACACACACACACACGTATACGCGCACACACACATCGACGGCAGCTCTGAGTCACCGCATTAATGTGGGCCATAAAAAACAATAAAACGTTGCCCTTGAAGTAGGAAAGAAAAAAAAAAGAAGCGAGTGTAAAATTGTGACAAAGGAGCCGAGATTCCCTGAAGGAGAGCAAACCAACACCGGGCCGAGGAGCTGAACACACACTAACACACACTAACACAAACTAAACACACATTAACACAGCCAGGCCTTTTCTTTGACGCGGTGTAACCCGCTCGGCATGATTTGGCGACGGTGCAGGGGAAAGTGGAGAGGAGGATCAGAGCATGAATGAGTGAACGGATGAATGAAAGGACAGATCGCGAATGTAATAGGAAGCTTTCAAAGTGTAGACAAACAGCTTACTGTATGTCTGTGTGTGTGTGTGTGTGTGTGTGTGTGTGTCGCAGTTCTATACAGTGAGGCCCTGATACCCCTGAGGCAAAAAGAGACAGTGAGAAAGAGGGAGACAGAAATACAAAAATATTAGAGAAACTGGAAAAAAAAAACTTGGAAACGAACAGGGAAGAATGAAGAGGAATAATATAAAAGGGAGATAAACACCGGTGGAAAGAGACAGTGAGAAAGGAGGAAGAGAGACAGGGAGAGTATTACAAAAAGAATTACAGAAAGGGACACTGAAACATAGACAAAGAGAGAGAATATGAAAAGAAAACATGGAGGGGAAAAAAAAGAATACGAGTGGGAAGCAGACAGAGGGGGACACTGAGACACAGTGAAAGATACGATCGGAATAAAAAGAACGACAGGGAGAGAGACATGAAAGCAAAGATGGAATGGGACCATTTGACAAAGAAAAGGGGAAGGAAAAAAAAAAAGATGAGAGCGAGAAACAGACACGGGGAGACGAGGAGAGAAAGTCCGAGGCAAAAAGACAGATGGGACATGCCTTGGACACGTGGTGACGCATCATTCGTTCTATTTCTCTCTTTCAGTGTGTTCAAACAGCTCATGTTTTATGTATAGAAAACTTTGCAGTTGAACCTGCTGGTCCTGTGTAAACTCCCTCATTATTAGCTGCTGCTGTGTTGTATTTGTGAGCGTGTGTGTGTGTGTGTGTGTGTGTGTGCGAGCGCACTGACCTCGACCCCTGCCGTGCTGAAGAGGCCCAGCGAGCTGGCGACCGTCACGATGTGGCCGTGATTCATCTCCAACATCCTGGGAAGAAAAGCCTTGGTGGTCTGAAAGAGGACAAGAGGGGCGGTTGTGGGGGCAGAAAGATGGGTGGGGTGGGGGAAGGGGGTGGTTATTAGACGGGGTTATTCTCCTTGCATTCTTCATCTCCGAAGCCAAAGCGCTTTGATCCCCGCGTGTTTTTTCCCGCGCTCTCCCTCTTCTAATAATTCACAGAGTCTAAACAATACTCGGGCTGCGGACGGAGAGCGAGGGAGCGACGGCCGTTAGTGACCGCTCTGCTCTCGCATGCACCCTCCCGAGGGATTCGTTTACACGTACGTGTGTGTGTTAGCGGGCTTCGACTTGGACGTGAAGCACGAGTGAGAGAAACGTTCTGCGTTTCCTCTTTCCGTACGCGGACTCGCGCGCACACAAACACACGCCGAGCCCGTCTGCGGGATAAAGTTTCAGCCAAGAGAGCAACTCTCATTCACCGCCCTCACACACACACACACACACACACACACACACACACACACACACACACACACACACACATTCAGGAAAAAGAACCAAGCAAAGTCATTAGAAGGACATTCCCCTCTATAAAAACACTTAAAGTGACAGTTGGGTTAAAAATGAATATGTTTACCATGTCCTCTCTATCCAACATACACACCGGTGTGTGAAAACCGAACGTAGCTAACAAGCAGAGGTGGAAAGTAACGGATTAAATTAACTCATGTTACTGTAATTAATTACATGTTTTGTGTACTTGAATTTCACTACAGTTTGAAAAATCTGTAAGTATGTTTTTTGTGAAGTGTTGTCATTTTGCATCATATCCGTTACTCAGTAAAAAAAACAATAATAATAAGAGTAAAATCGCGCCCTGAAAACTATGCGCTGATTAATGAGTTAGTGTGGGAACAAATGTGCTAAACTCACAATGAAGGAACAGAAGGGAAGGGAAGGAGAGGGAGGGAGGAAGGAAGACAGGGAAAGGAAAGGAAGGAAGGAAGGAAGGAAGGAAGGAAGGAAGGAAGGAAAGAAAAGGAAGGAAGGAAGGAAAGGAAGGAATGAAGGAAAGAAGGAAGGAAGGAAAGGAAGGAAGGAAGGGAGGAAGGCAGGAAAGGAAAGGAAGGAAGGAAGGAAGGAAGGAAGGAAGGAAAAGAAAAGGAAGGACGGAAAGTAAAGGAAGGAAAGGAAGGAAGGAAGGAAGGAAGGAAGGAAAGGAAGGAAGGAGGAAAGAAGGAAAGAAGGAAGGAAGGAAGGAAGGAAGGAAGGAAAACAAGGAAGGAAAGGAAGGAAGGAAGGAAGGAAAACAAGGAAAGAAAGAAAGAAAGAAAGAAAGAAAGAAAGAAAGAAAGAAAGAAAGAAAGAAAGAAAGAAGGAAAGAAAGAAAGAAAGAAAAAAGACGAAGCAGTGGCCAGTGATGAGCATCGCAGTGAACGTCGTCGGACCTAAAGTTGTTTAATGCTTGCGCTCGGTGTCTGAATTCTGAATCTGCATTCGCGATTTCTCTCGTTATCATAAACGACATTATAACAGGAGATTGATTTCTTTTTGGCTTGCGAAAGTGCGTAACTCACATCAGACTCAAATCACCGGGTTTTTTTTTTCGCATTTTGATTTGCTAGTTTGAGATTTATATCCTAAAAAAAAGTTGCTCTCCAAAATTTTAAATGAGCTACTTTTTACTTTTGGATATTTATAGACTGCTAACTTTACTTGTACTTGAGTAAAATTTCACTGAAGTAACAGTAACTTTTACTTGAGTACAATATTTTATTACTCTTTCCACCTCTGCTAACAAGTCTGCTTTCCGTAAAATGTATTTTTGAGTGGATTTCTGACGTGGTATCACCCTGTTCCCTAGTAACACACACACACACACACACACACACACACACACACACACACACATACACACAAAAAAGTTCATTATACTGTATAATTCTGCCAAGAATGATGTTAACCCCTTTTTTACTTCCATTTGTAGCCTCATGTATAAGTTTTTTTATATATACACGTGCGTTGCTTGGGCTCGTTAAACTTTCGTAAAATCCTTTGGATTTGCACTCTAACTTTGGCTAAAACTTATTTAACTTTACACCGACATGTTTTGAAGCTTCTTGTTTACTCTGTGTGCATGATTTGCACTTTGTCACAGTGTATGACTCTATCAGGCCTGAAAAAACGTGACAAATTGTTTATTAACGAAGAAATAATAAATCTGTATAATGCTGCAACAAAAAAATGCACATAATCAACCCAATAATCGAGTAATAATAATGATAATAGGGGAATAATAGATAATAATAATGTTGTCTACACATGCAGCAGACACAAAGCTGTCAGAATCAGCTTGCTTTTGAGTGCTTGGATAATACGTTCATTGACATACTGTAAATTTGCGTCACTTTGACAAACGTTCTGTGTCTTTAGTGCTGGAATAAGACCCACTTATTCAGACCGAGACATTTTTTCTTTTTTGTCTCATTCATACAACTGAGCAGCTACAGGGTTAGGGGCCTTGCTCAGGGGCCCATGAGGGGCAACTTGTTGCGACTTGGATTTGACCTCATGACCTTCGGATCCAAAGTCCAAAGCCTTATCCAGTAAGCGATCACCTCCCCGAAATATATGAGTAAAATCTTTTTTTACAATAGTTTCAACCTCGATGAAACTCGATGTACAGTGCATCCAGAAAATGTTCACAGTGAGTCGCTTTTTCCACATTTTGTTATGTTACAGCCTTTTTCCCAAATGGATTACATTCATTACTTTCCTCAAAATTCTACAAACAATACCCCATAATGACAACGTGAAAGTGTTTTTGAAATCTTTGCAAATTTGTTACAAATTAAAAAAATCACATGTACATAAGTATTCACAGCAATACTTTGTTGAAGCACCTTTGGCACCAAGTCTTTTGGAGTATGATGCTACAAGTTTGGCAACGCCTTTTGGGCAGATTCTCCCATTCAATCGGGTTCAAGTCTGGGCTCTGGCTGGGACACTCGAGGACATTCATACAGTCGTCCTGTAGCCACTCCTGTGTTATCTTGGTTGTGTGCTTAAAGTCTTTGTCCTGCTAAAAGATGAACCGTCGCCCCAGTCTGAGGTCCAGAGTGCTCCGGTGCAGGTTTTCATCGAGGATGTCTCTGTACATTGGTGCATTCATCTTTCCCTTGATCCTGACTAGTCTCCCAGTTCCTGCTGCTGAAAAACTTTCCAACAGCATGATGCTGCCACCACCATGCTTCACTGTAGGGATGGTATTGTCCAGGTGATGAGCGGTGCCTTGTTTCCTTCAGACATAACGCTTGGCATTAAGGCCAAAGAGTTTCATCTTTGTTTCTCATGGCCTTAGAGTCCTTCAGGTGCCTTTTGGCAAACTCCAGCCAGGTCACTCTGGCCACTCTACCGTACAGGCCTGATTGGTGGAGTGCTCCAAAGATGGTTGTTCTTCTGGAAGGTTCTTCTCTCCCCACAGAGATACGCTGGAGCTTCTCCAGAGTGACCATAGTGTTCTTGGTCACCTCCTGGTGATTAAGGCCCTTTTAGCCCGATCGCTCAGTTTGGCCGGGCAGGCCCGCTCTAGGAAGAGTCCGGGTGTTTCCAAACTTCTTCCATTTACAGATGATAGAGGTCATTGTGCTCATTGGGACCTTCAATGCTGCAGACATTTTTCAGTGTCTCGATACAATCCTGTCTTGGTGGTCTACAGACAATTCCTTGGACCTCATGGTTTAGTTTGTGCTCTGACATGCACAGTAAACTATGGGACCTGCTAAAGACAAGTGTGAGCCTTCAAATCATGTCCCATCAACTGAATTTACCACAGGTGGACTCCAATTAAGTTGGAGAAACATCTCAAGGATGACCAGTGGAAACAGGATGCACCTGAGCTCAATTTTGAGTGTCATGGCAAAAGCTGTGAATACTGATTTTTTTTGTCGTTTTTTATTATGGGGTATTTTTTGTAGAATTTTGAGGAAAATAAGAATGCTCTGTAGTATTTTCACGAACCCGTATTTAACCTTTTCATCTTTTCATATTATCGCATGCACGACGATGTGTGAATAAAGATATTGGATATCCCAGAGTTTGAAAATGTTCAAGAAGTACACGTTTCGCTAGAGAGAATCCACAGAAAGCATTAAAACGATCTGCGATTTGGCTGGAGCCATGCGGGCAGTGGATTTTTGGAGGCGGAGAGCAGTGGAGTGAAGAAGAGCAGAGTGAGCGATCCAAGTGATGTCAGCATTCATAAACGTGCTTGGGATGGTACGAGCTCACACAGCCTTTAAAAACATCAATCTCACAACTTGCTGGAATTTCTTTAGTTTCACAGATACACACACACACACACACACACACACACACACACACACACACACACACACACACACACACACACACACACTTCCCCTCCCTCAAATATCTATTAGTCATCAATCAGCTGCTGTCTATATATAGTGGGTAGGATTTTTTTTTTCCCTGCAGAAAAGCCAGGCCTTGTGTAACGTTTTTTGAGGAACTCTGACCAACACAAAACTGTTACAGAAGACGAATGAATGAACATCTGGAATGGCAATGATAATCGAATGCATCTTTGATAACAGCATTTTTACGTGCTGAACGTCACACAGGCTGTGTGTCGGGAAATGGATAACAAATGTGGGTGCTTGTTCTGTCCTTTTTTTTATTTATTGATTGACACTTTATGTTTTTTTGTTTAATTTATGTTCCTTGTTATCGCTTACATCAAATTAGTTAAAGTTTCTTTTTTTTTTACTAGAATCAATGGAAGTTCAGAAGGCAAAAACACCCACAAAGAGGAACTACTAATGAAAACTCCTCTGTCTTGAATAGGGTTGCACAATTACAGGTATTTTCAAGACTGGAAATTTTCCATGGGGTTTAACGCGAATATATGGGAATTAATGAGAAATAATCTGGGAATTTACAAAATTGCCAATAACAGGGAATTTACATGTAGTTAAAAAAAAAATCTTGCAGGATTTAATGCAGTTTCATTTGACTCCTTTCTACCCTGCAAATTCATCCCTCACATGCACACGGCACACTTAGCGCAGGGTTACCGAGGCCACGCCCCCTACATGCACTGTGCATCCCTCCATAACATAAAACATCATTTCTTCAATCCTGCACACAAAATAATGTAAAAAATAAAATAAAAAAAACTCCATCTTGGCAAGTATTGACCTAAATGACATAAATATTACATTTATGTATACATATTAGAATTTACGTTTAAAACTTCCTCATGCTTTAAGATATTGTGCGCCGAAATTCTAAAGTCGAAAAGGACATTTTGAATTCTGTTTTAAACTAATACATGTAGCGAAAGACTACATATACATATTACAATGTGATACAGTGGACATAAATGTCCCCAAATTCATTCACAGAAATTCCTGGTAAGGTTCCAACTTAAAATATATCCAAAATTCCCAAAATCAAGTTCCCATGGAAAGTTTCAGGAAATTGAATGGGAATTTTCCCCCCCTTTGCAGCCCCGGTCCTGAATACTCTCCCTAAACTTAACCCCGCATACGACCTGCTGCTGTAGAAGCGATAACGCATTTAGAGATTAAAATAAAGCTGTTTCTAATTACAGTGGGATCTGATCTCAGAGATGCTTTTGAGTGGCAGATAATAATCCACATCCACAGAAAAGTCTGACCATTTCCGAAATGAAGAAATAACTCCCATTAACAATAACAAGAGACCCTGACAGTCACACTCCAATGAACTTCACTGTGAGCATTTCTAAGTTATCATGCACACACACACACACACACACACACACACACACACATACACACACACAGGTGCAGGAGCCGAAGAGTGCTGAGAGCGACTCTTCTGCCTGGCCGGATCTTTTTACAGTGAGAGCGCCGCTTGGAGAATTTGGCTCCTGTCGCTTGGCATCTCGTCAAACTAATCTGAACAATAAGCGATTGTGATGGAAGTGGGTCAGACAGCAGCTCGCCATTACAGCCCAGCTTTACACAACCCACGAGTTCCCAGGATGGGTAAATTCAACCTAAACATTTCTTCACACAATACAATGCTGACTTGCTCTTCCATACGTACCATCCAGAACGCGTTATCCGCTATTCACACCTGTTTGTAGAGCAAGTTCTACCTAATATTGTATGAAAGTCCTACAGCATCCTTGTGTAGTCCTTGTACTCATTTGAGACACGGCTAATAGTTAAGGTTCTACGTGATGTACTACAAAGTATGTGGTTTGGGACATGACACATCCGTTGTTTGTTCTGGTTTTCTTCTGCACAAATAGAACCAGATGGATGTAACACACACACTTCTCTGTTTTTCTTAACCACTTTTCTTTCTGGTACACGTGTATGTGTGTGTGTGTGTGTGCTGGCTGTGATTCTCCTGTGCAGCTGCGTTCGGAGTTTGTGAAGAGCGTGGGGGCCTCCTCAGGGCGCTCGAATGATGACATCGCTTCCTTTTGGCTCTTGCGCCAGTCCCATAATGTAGTAAAGGCGAGCTCCATCTGGAAACGCGCTTTGTCTCGCCTCCGTTGTTTCCAACACGCGTCTCGTTATTCAGATTAAGGATGAGAGAAACTGAAAGCCGAACCTACAAATGTGCAGATCTGATGATCGCGATAGTATCGGTCTGAAATATTACACCTCTGGAGCCAAGGATTTGAGCCAAGGATATCTGTTTATACCATTCTGTACACAACTGTCGCTATATAGTTTCTCCCTCTCGGTTTATGGGTGTTTATTGTTTTCCATCAGTCATTCTCAGTTCTCTGAGCCAAGGCTTTTTATGAATTGTGTGTGTGACGTGATCACCACCATGGACGATGGATGCCTCCAGTCCCTTTCATGGAGAACTTTATAATTCAACGATGGCTCCTGTATTTATTGCACCTGATTGTACCTTCATACCAAATTCAATTGTATTATTTGGAATTACTATCTATAAAAATCCTATACTCTTGCAGTGACTAATTACAGCTACAAATGTGTGTGTGTGAGCGAAAGAGAAGCACTGTTGGTTCTGTGGTATGACCAAACCACATCTTCTACTCTGTGGCCAGTTTACATCCCCATTCATCACAGGACGCTTTCATCTCACAACCACAACACAAAGTGCTTAAGAAAACACAAGCAGAACCTTAATGAGAGTCCAAACCAAACTCCACACACACACACACACACACACACACACACACACACGCACACACGCAGCACCTATAATTTGACGAATACACCCCCATAGACTGACCAGCGAATGTGAAAAACACGGGCTGTGAATCATTAACTTGAATAGAAATCACTGCTACTACTAATATCATATCTGTTTTATGAGGAGGCAATGACTCGAACCAGAAATGACAAATTGCAGCTCGGGAGTTCACGTCGTTTGACCATAATTTGGCCTTTTACGGGAACAGCTGCGCAGTTTAAACCCAAAACGTCTGCAATAAACGCTTTGTTCCTAAATTGTGTCTGCAGCGTAGTGGCCTTCTTCCCCTCTGTGATTTCTTCATTTCGAATTCCTTTCCGAAATATCATTTCGTCTGTCATTTTCCTTCATTGCTAAACATCCTCTCGGGGGATGTGTTCCCGAGAAGAAGAAGAAAAACGACTACGGACATCTCGTCTTGAAAGCCTATAGAAAAATCACTCTCCTCTGCACAGGAACTTTTACTGTCAGCGCTGACAGCGAAGGCAAAATACGAGAAAGTAGTGCAAAAATCCACATTTCCTTGAGCTGCTTAGTGCAAACTAGATGTGATGTGAGACAGCTCATTAAATAAAACAGGATGCACGACCACGGCAGTCAGTGTCCTGAGCAATCAACATCACTTAATTAATTCAGATCACTTTGTGAAGTGTGTGTGTGTGTGTGTGTTACTCGGCGATCCTTCACACTCCTTTACACCGGCCCATCAATAACTCTGTCAGGCGAATAAACAAACAGATCCTCCCTGTGAACGTGTGAGCTCAACCCAGCATGGTGCTGCACAAACTGCCCCCTCCGCGGGGCGCTGCGGGGGAGAAAGCGCGCTCGTTTACCGACACCGGCTCAATTAGGAAGGGGGGAAAAAAACGCCACCTCCATATGGCCCCATCAGTGAGCTTTTAATTAACAAAGCAGGGAAAGTTCCTGTGAGACGCCGAGCGGACGGCCTTTTGTGTCTCCGCAGAAACCCTCTGAGCTGCTGCTCGCTCTCCAACGATTACCTCGCAGGAATGCGGCGATATAAAAACATTCAAATCACCAACACGCTGTGCAATCTGGGAGTTTTTATTAGGTTTGGGATTCGGCCAATCACACACACACAATACCATAACAGATAAATAGTACGCCACCTAACATCCGCAACAAAGAGAGTCCTCCTCCCGAATGGGACACAGAGTAAAAAATGCACAAATAAACACGCATCACACACCCTATCCCTGTTATAAATATGCTTTTGGCTCCCAACAAAAGAATGAATGGCATTCGAGTATCACGGTGTCTCTTTCAAAGTAGGAAAAAAGCACAGCATTGCATTATCAGATGTGGCCATTTTACACACGGGAATATTATAATTTGTTTGGGGGGAGGGGAAAATAGTTGAAAATAGTTAATTATATGCGTAAATCCCAAATCTCTAGAACTAAATCAGTTACAGTGCATTTTTACTGCAAATAGACCTATTTATGGTATTATTTAGGTTGCCAGCACCTCAAAAAAGATGCCAGTGGTGAATGGAGGGCTTGATAAATAGTGATAGGAGAAAGAGCTTATGTGTATTAATAAATATATATATATTGTTACTAATGAGCTGCATCCTTAATAGGAGCGTAAACACCGATGGGAAAAGGCGAGAAATGCTCCAACAAACGCAGTCTCGGTTGTCCGCTGACATTTCGTTCTCGCTGTGATGCTGCCGCGAGAGGGATCGTCTTTGCTCTTTTGCGAACGGACAAAGGGAATTAGGTTCAGCTGTTTGGTCTCCGCGCAACAAAAGGCAAACATCCTTTCAAGAGGAAAGGAAAGTGCAAATACCGCAAATAAAAGGAATGAGACGTGGCCAACAACAGGCCCGAGACTGCGTAATAAACAGTAACGTCAAAATGGCAGCCTGTTTCCCAACAAAGTGTCAGGAATGGGGATGTGTTTCAATCATCTATCCCTTTATCCCTCTCAACATACCCCCCCTCCCACCACTCCCATTGTGACACTATCTTATAAAATATCATGTGGATTGGGATGTGTCCGATCGCTCAGACATCTGACTTACCCAGAAGTGTGCGTGGCAGTTGACCACCATGGTCCTCTCGATGAGCTCGTCCGGACACTCCAGTAGGTGCTGTCCGGAGACCACACCCGCGTTGTTGATCAGCAGGTCCACGTCGCCCACTTCGCGTCTCACGCGCTCTGCGGTCGAGTACACGTTCTCACGCTTCCCTACGTCGCACACGTACGTGTACACCTGCGGCTTGAAGGGCTGCACCTCCTCCACGCCGCCTGCTCGACATGCAAACGTACAACGTCAATAAAAATACGTTCTCTACACTTTTGCAAGATTTACAAATAATGTGTCAGTGATGCTGAGTTTTCTGAATAGTGATGTTTTCATTCAGCAGTTTGCGGCTCGGGTATCGCCGTGTCCTAGTGACGGTATCCCACAATCCCACAGCTACTTGTGAAGTTTTATAGCGGACATCTACTCTGGGACACGAGCGCATGGAGAACTCTGAGTTTGCTGCCTCCTAACTAGCACATACTTTCATCAAACCACAGTATCGCTGACCAAATCCACACACATACCATTCTGACTAATACTAATCCAATGCAGTGACTCTCTAAAGCAGGGGTCCTCAATCACTGGGATCATATGTTACAGAAAGAAAACAGTTGTTTATGTTTATTCTATTACCATTTAATAAATGTTTGCAATTATTACATCCTTTTTCGCCTATACTAATTGCATTATGATGTTATGTAACACAGTGTAACAGTCTTTATGTGCATCAGGATTACAAGCTTGTTACAAAACATTATTTATGCATCTGTGTGTTTTTTTTACCCTCTCGATCCGCGTGCGTCTCCTGTTCCCGGTAGATCTGCCTCACGAGCTCGGCGGTCTCTTCGTTACTCTGGCTGTTGATGTCCCACAGCACGAGCACGGCGCGGCGGCGCGCGAACTCCAGCGCGAACAGGCGTCCCAGCTGGCCGCCCGCGCCCGTGATCACGCACACCTGGCCCGCCACGCGCTTCTCGCGCGGCCGCGCCACCCAGCGCAGCGCCGCGAGCGCGATCGCCCACGCGACCTTCATCAGCACGAGCACAAACTCCAGCACCAGGCCGAGCATCATCATCATCATCACCACCACCACCACGACCACTCAACCACTGACCGGGAGGGGACGGGGGATTATACACCCAAATCCGCGGAAATTAACTCGATGTGAACTCAGTGTGAACGCGAATCGGGTTTCTTTCAAAAATAATCCGAATTCAACGAGTTTATACTTAAAATATACAAAAAAAAATTATATCAAAAAGAAAAATCGATAACTATTGAGGATATTAATCAGGTATTCGGTTTTAAAATAAATTATTTAAAAAAAACGAATTAAATATTATTAAAAGAATTATAATTAAATGAGCACCAAAACCTGATGTTTAATTCGCTTTAAATATTCCGGATCTGTCAGAAGTGCAGACAAGAATACGAGCTTTCAGAAGAATAAAATAATTAAATAATAATGTTTTTTTTCTCTCTTTTTAGAGATCAAATTCGCTTTTCTATAAAAACCATATAAAACTCCTGAACCTGCGGAGTTCCCGAGCTGAACTGTCCGGCGCGCGTCAGCTCCCTGGTCTCTGCGTGCGCGTTCGCGTGTGTGTTCGCGTGTGTGTGTGTGTGTGTGTGCGCGTTCGCGTGCGTGTGAATGCGACCGACCTGAGCGCCGCTTCCAGCTGCTGTTCGCTGCCCTGGTGCGCTCGAGCCCCATTTAAACCCGCCCCGGCGCTGCGGTGAGGACCCCCCTCCTCCTGAGGGGGCTGGCCACTCCGGTGCCTGACTGGAAAGAGCACGCACGTAAATCGGATTTGATGGCGATCTGATGGTGGTGGTTTTAGAAGTGTTAGCGAGGACTTCTGTCATTCATTCATGGTCCAATACCAGAGATCAGAAGTCCAGCAATAATAAACTAGAATTAAAAATGTCAACTAATTCTCGGAAAAAAAAATCAGTTTATGTTTAGGTTGATAATACACTTATATCTAGGGTTGTGTAAAAAAAAAGCTGAATTCCACTAAACAATTGGGCTGAAATATTAATGATTTGATTATAAAGATTATCAATAGTTCAGACATGAGCCTGAGTTCAATTCTGTCTGTGCAAGAGCGCCATCTTGTGGTACGCGGTGATACTTGCAGCTCTCTGACCAATCTTGTACATCTGATATATTTGATTCTGAGCAACTTTCATAGTAATGAGGACCAGCATTTATTTTCTCCTTCATACCAGGGGGGGAGAGGTTATTAATGGGAGTGGGAGCTCAGTGGTTAAGGTGCAGGTTTACTGATCAGAAGGGCGGGGGGTTCAAGCCCCGATATCGCCAAGCTGCCACTTCTAGGCCCTTGAGCCCAGCTTCCGAGCAAGCTAGGATATGTGAAGAAAGAATTACACTGTAATGGATATGTGACAAAAGGCTATTCTACTTTTCTACTAATCCAGACTATGTAGCACCAGAGTCCTGGAGAAACGTCTCATTTCACTGCGTCATCTATATATGGTTGAAATGACAATAAAAGCTTCTTGACTTGACTAACACATTTTCAATTATTTCTCAATGTACTCTTTATTGAGAGTATCTGCAAGAGTGAAAAGGAAAAGTTTATAGGACTGTGGTGAGACCTGTGATGATGTATGGTTTAGAGACAGTGGCATTGAGTAAAAGACAGGAGGTGGAGCTGGAGGTAGCAGAGCTGAAGATGTTGAGGTTTTCGTTGGAAGTGACGACAATGGACAGGATTAGAAATGAGTTTATTAGAGGGACAGCGCATGTAGGACGTTTTGGAGAAAAGGTGAGGGAGGCGAGATTGAGATGGTTTTTACATGTGCAGAGGAGGAACATGGGGTATATCGGTAGGAGAATGCTGAGGATGGAGCCACCAGGAAGGAGGAAAAGAGGAAGACCAAGGAGGAGGTTTATGGATGTGGTGAAGGAAGACATGCAGGTAGTTGGTGTGAAAGAGGCAGATGTAGAGGACAGGGGGGTATGGAGACGGATGATCCGCTGTGGCGAACCCTAATGGGAAATGCCGAAAGAAGAAGACTCCTTATTGAGGGAACTCAATGTACAATCAATGCAATGAGTTTATTAACTATAAAACATGTCCAGTTATGCAAATTCAAATCCAAATTTGTTATATAACAACCTAATTTATACATTGCAACAGAGATTTGGAACAATATATGGGTGAGTAAATGATGTCATCATTTTCTTTTTTAGTAGTTTTAATAGTGAAAATAGAAATAAGGGATCAGATCCTACTTTCTTTTAATTACTATGGTGAACGGCAGACACTAGCGCCCTCTCCTGGTTGGAGAATTACCATTCTTATATTAAAGACTTCTTTTTTGCAGCGATCAGTCCTGCGGCTGTATTTAAAGATCCTGCGTGCTGCCATTTGCTCATCTTTGTGCAACACCAATAGACCAGAAAAAAGAAGTATTATACTGTATAGGCAAACTTCTTTTCTCAACTCCTTTCTAATACCTTGTTTCAGTAAAACTGCGCATGCGTACCCAGGTGAAGGTACCGTAGTAACGCGTGTCGTAATTATTATGGGATGTGGTAACTATAGTAGCGTGTACTCGGTCTGAGGGGACAGGAAACGGGTTTTCCTGAGAGGATGAGAAGATAAGTATTTCTAATACCTAAATCAAATAATGATACAGTTAACATCTAAATGACTTTCCAACGATTGGAAATACAGATTTCGACGTCTTTATGTCAAAATATCATCTTAAGAAAATCCCAATCCCAATGACTTTTCCTCCTAAACGGACAGGAGCAGTCAGTACAAGGTCTTCTACCAGCGACCTGCTGTACTTCAGGAGAAACATCACAAACAGCAAACTGTCCCGTTTTACATTTTCACCCGCCGAGGACAAGACTGAAGGAGTGAGATTTAATGTTATATCGTCGGAAAAACAGCAGCCGAACAGCCTCCGAAGTGAGTACTGTTCACCTGAGAGAGAGAGAGAGAGAGAGGGGGATAAAGGTGAGAGAGAGAAGAGGGGTCAGAGAAGGAGTGTGAGTGAGAGAAAAGAGAGAGAGGAGAAGGAGATAAAAGGTAAGAGAGAGGAGTGGGGGCAGAGAAGGAGAGAGAGAGGATAGAGAGAGAGAGAGAGAGAGATAAAGGTGAGAGAGAGGAGTGGGTCAGAGGAGGAGGGAGAGAGAGAAAGAGAGGAGAAGGAGATAAAAGGTAAGAGAGAGTGGGGGCAGAGAAGGAGGGAGGGGAAAGGAGGGAGAGAGGTGTGCAGAGAAGGAGGGAGAGAAGAGAGAGAAGAAGAGGAAAGAGCTAAAAAGGTGAGAGAGAGGAGGGTGGATGGAGAGAGAAGAAGCAAAGCGAGATTCGGCAAAAGAGAGGAAAGAGAGAAATTAGAAGGAGAGAGATGGGAGAGAGGTAGAGAGAGAGAAATTAAGAGGAAAGAAAAAGAGAAGGAGATGGGATGGAGAGGGGGAAGAGAGAGAGAAACAGTGGTACATGGTCCTCTTCTTCTGATGTAACCTGGTGTTAATTGCAGTGTTATTACTGTTATATAATAAAGTTGCTCAGGGGTGCACAAACTTTCAGGGGGGGGGGGGGGTGTTGGTGAACTACTACTACTACTACTAATAATAATAATAATAATAATAATTCATCATGGCACCTAGTAGTGAGTGGGATATATTAGGTAACAAGTGAACATTTTGTCCTCAGAGTTGATGTTAGAAGCAGGAAAAATGTTCAAGCATAAAGATTTGAGTTTGACAAGAGACAAATTGTGACGTCTAGACGACTGGGTCAGAGCATCTCCAAAACTGCAGCTCTTGTGGGATGTTTCCGGTCTGCACTAGTCAGAGGTCCAAGGAAGGAACAGTGGTGAACCGGCAGCTGAGGCTTATTGATGCACATGGGGAGCGAAGTCTGAGCCGTGTGGTCCGATCCAGCAGACAAGCTCCTGTAGCTCAAACTGCTGAAGAAGTTCATGCTATTAATGATCCATGGGTCTGGAATGTTTTGGCAGCAAAAGGGGACCAAAACAATATTACGCAGGTGGTCATAATGTTACGCCTGACTGGTGGCCATTGTTTAGATAATATGTGAGTGAAGTGACTCACTCCAGCACTTCAACAAAACACCGCTCTTGAGTTTCAAATAGTTGAAGGAGGCTATTACATATTAGACTCATGTCTCATGTCATGTCCTAATGTCCATTCTTGTTTCTTAGGAGACTGTGCACCCATTCTGAGTTTGAGCTCAGAAAACCCTCAGGACTATAGTGTTGGACGACATTTCCTGTTTGATCGCAGATTGGGAGACAGGATTTGCTCCAGCACTCATCAGCATTTAAAAGGTGTGTTGACTTCTTATAATGACTCGATTCTGATCGACTGCAAGGTGTGCTCTCAAACCGTTGGATATACAGGTAGTTCCAGTCAGTTAAATTACCATCTTAAATACATGCTTTGCCTTATAAACCATTGTAACCATAGTAATAAACAATTACAGTTTTATACAAAGTCAGACGGGGCACTCCCTCACTCGCTCCCTCTCTCTAATAACTATTTATTATCGTTTGTTCCAATAATTGTGACCTTCGCACTACCCGCCTTCATTCAGTTCATTCCTTATTATTCACATACCTGTAGTTGACTGATTACTTAAATATTGATTATTCTATAAGTGACCAGCTTGTTTCTCTTTCCAAACAGATGAAGAACTGTTCATCAAACACACAACTCTCTTACCTCCAATTCCCAGTCCAAGGTGCAGCGTAAACAGGAAGTACTTGCCTTTCACAAAATCCTGCACATTAGTGTGAGTATTTTGATTAAAACAGTTGTTACTTTTATCAGAGCTGAAGATGTTGAGATTTTCAACAGGAGTGACGACGATGGACAGGATTAGAAGTGAGTTTATTAGAGGGACAGCGCATGTAGGACGTTTTGGGGGGACAAGGTGAGGGAGGCGAGATTGAGATGGTTTGGACATGTGCAGAGGAGGGACATGGGGAATAAATGAATAAATATAATATAAGATAAATAAATAAATATAAAAGAGTGTAAATGAAAACCTACAACGCAACACGACGTCTTTTCTTTACTCAGACATAAAAATAATGTATATTAAAAAAAATAAAACAATTATTTTCCAATCATAATTCTTAAAGGAGCCATGTCCCATATTTAACAATCAAAACAACCATTGATAAAACCGGAACATATAACTATACAAACATGACATCTCAAAAGAGAAATTCACATCAAAAGAATAATTTCCAGAGTGTAAATTAATTCAATATAAAATATTGAATTACAAACGGAGAGATTTTGAGTGAAATGAATTAATTTGTAACATCTGTTACAATTAGTGTATTAATAACTTTTTAAGTTATTAATAGCGATTAAGTTGCAATTAATCACGAATTAACTCATGACAATCACATGATTAATCGCAATTAAATATTTGTATTTGATGGACAGCCCTAATATATATATATAATGTATATTATAACACCTTATAATATTCTCCATTATTTAATTTACCGTAGTTTAGAAATAATAAAGATATAATAATAATAATAATAATAAAGGTATATAATAGGTTATACATTTTGAATTGACATGTTAGTGCGTCTAATGAGCGAGCCATTAGCAAGAAAAACCTCCCTGAGATGAAATGTGAAATTACTGATGGCTGCTTAAATGCAGAACATTTTTCATCTGGAAAGGTAGAGGAAAAGCAGTGTAATGAAAGTCAGGTAGTGATGTAGGTGAGGTGAGGAGACCTGGGGTGCAGTCAGCATTCCAATTCATCCCACACATGTGAAGTAGGGTTGTGGTCAGATCTCTAAAGCGGGCCATTCATGATCTTCCACTCCAACCCATTTAAAGCATGCCTTATTTATTGTATTGTTTTCTCAGAGCCGCTTAAGCGCTTATGCTTAATCATGAAGTGTTCTAGGTTAAGTGTGTTGCATCTAGTGCACTTGGTTCACGTCACATTACGGCACATTCATGACGTGCGTGATTACCAGCACCTTACCAGCTAAGACCCGATACCATATCGGTGCATCCCATTAACACCCTGTACTTTAATCTCAGCTCAGAAGACAGATGGAGACTCAACGCTGTCTCGTCAGATCCGGTATCAATTACCACGTCACCTATCAGCCCACGCGGCTTCTCCAGGAACACGTGAGTAAAGTTGTGCCAAACAAACGTGAGTGGTTTGACATTTCACGTGTCAGCCTGTGGGTGTGTGTGTGTGTGTGTGTGTGTGTGTGTGCAGGAGGATAACGAGCAGACTGTGTAATCTCTCCACTCTCCACTCTCCATTTACCACCCCTGGTGAGTGCAAACATTTTTCACATAGCGTACACATAGCGTACTTTTCAAACCCTTTTGAACATGAAAGGATGCCATCTTTTAAATAGGTCACTAATACTTATGACGTTATCATTCGAATAATAATTAAGATTGATCACTCTTTATTTTAATAGATATGGGTGTATCCCTAATTTCCCTCTCCCTTTGTCTTCAGGACATTCAGTATTCAGTATACAGACTACTATCTTCTATTTTCCTAGTTTTTATAGTTTGATATTTTTTTATGAATATAAAAATAACTATAAAGGCTTATTGTGATATACAACAGATTTCCAAAAGTATTCAGACATCTAGCCATAGGTACGGTATGTGCTTTTTGAGCATTGCGTTCCAGTTCCAGTTCGCTTTTTTCCCCTCAAATTTCCTTCTTCTGTAGATGTAGTATTCCTTATTGACCATCATCTCTAGTTTAAAGTGCGCCTATCGTACAGCTCTCTATTTGCCCTGTTTAGATGAGCCATATGCAGATCCAGTTTTGGGAGCTTCAACGGCGTTCATTCGGAGACTTCTGGAAATGTCCACCCTGCAGGAGAAAACCATGCGCCACGAAAGGATCATAGAATTCAAAAAGAACAGGAGGCACGAATCCTAGTCACACCGTCTTTTGCTCACAAGAAAAGAGGATTAAAAAACGATTCTCGGACAGTAACGTCTTTTTGGCGGGAGTGCGATCCTTAAGTTCGGCACGGTAGCTACAAAATGAGGGAAATAACAGGACTTAGAGCTCCATGAAGCCACCGTGTTGACTTCTGACTGTTATTTTCTAAAGAGGTTTAAATGAGACAAATATTGGTGCTTGAAGGACAAACAGGTAAATGGCTAAGCAGTACGTTTACCTGACAAGTGTGTGTACATGCCGATTGGAGATTGGAGATTAGTTTAGGACTCGGCAAATGATATGGAATAGGAATATTAAACAGGAATTATTCCATTCCTATTAAAACATTATTATTCAATTATTTACTCATCATACAAATAAAAAAAAAAGTATTACAGTTTGTCTATTGTTGCTAGAAAGTATGAACGTAGTATAAACACCTTTCAAATAAATCATTGTATGTGGCGTGTGAGTGAGGGTGAGTGAGTGAGAGAGTGAAAGAGAGAGAGAGAAAGAGAGAGAGTATGTATTGTACCCAGCTGAACAGTATCGACTCTTTCAGTAATTAGCAGTAGCGTCTCATCCGAATGGAAATTGAATAGTGTGTGTGTGTGTGTGTGTGTGTGTGAGAGACAACTCTTGAATACATTTTTTTAAATTAAAATTTATAAACATTCTACAATCATTTATTATATATATATTTTTTATTATTTACATGAGGTCTAAAATTTGCCAAATGTGTCTAAAGATTTGATTCCGCATACATTTTTTTGATTCACCAGAGACAGATTCAAGCAAAGAGATTCATATGTGTGTGTGTGTGTGTGTGTGTGTGTGTGTGTGTGTGTGTGTACAAACTCACCATCTTTTAAATCACCCATGATAAATCATTACCATTGCCATGTGAATCATGTGGTAAATAATTCAGATTGGATCACACTGTTTGCACGGTCTGAACAACGACTAGGTCCCTATTAATGAGCGTCTGTATCGATCAGCGTCTGTATTGATCAGTGTTTTAATCTATTGTATGTATTGACTGGAACACACTAGTCTCTGCAATCTCATCGCAAACACACTGAGAGAAGTAAGTAGGAACTGAGCGTCTGAGAGCAGACGGTTTATTTTGATTTGGAATTTGAATAAATCAGCAGCAGTATGGGTTCACTATTCCGCAGCGAGGAGATGTGTTTACTACAACTCTTCTTTCAAACTGAATCAGCTCTCAGCTGCGTTAATGAGCTCGGCCTGCTGGGACTCGTCGAGTTCAGAGATGTGAGTAAAGCTGTACGTGTGTGTGTGATAGTGTGTTTCTCTTTGGCCTGGATGTAACTTATTTTTAAACTCTTCACAAGCTTACTGCTTGTTATGACTGCACAGTTATTATTATTATTATTATTATTATTATTATTATTATTATTATTATTATTATTGCAGCTAAACCCAGGGATGACTTTGTCTCAGAGGAGATTTGTAAACGAGGTGAGAAAGTGTGAAGAAATCGAGAGAATCATCAGTAAGTCATTCTATTTGAACTTACCAATACTTCATGCGAGACATTAATGGCGTTATTTCTCTAACATTCTATTCTATCAATAATCACGAATTTCCAGAATTCTTTGAAGCTGAAATATCGCGATACAACATTCCCATCATGACTCGATCATGCAGTGAGGAGACTCAGTGTAGTAGAGACACACTGGAGCTTGAGGTGAGGTCAAAGGTTTTTCATGTTTTTTATGTATTTTCTAGGGGTGTAACGGTATACGTGTTTGTACTGAACTTTTTGGTTACAGGGATTTTGGCACATGTGTACTGACTGCAATCCTTCTTACGTGTGGAACATAGTCTGAGTTTCCTCACAAATTCAATTCAATTCTTTTTTAGCGCTTTTAACAATGAACATTGTCTCAAAGCAGCTTTAAACAGATAATGAGCATATCAAGTTTAGTCTTCACACATTAGTATTATTAAATGTGAAAACATACATAATGCCAGGGGTTTAAAAATAAAATAGTTAGTGCAGTCTCACTGTGGCTACTAACTCCATGCTGGAAATACGAGTTGTAGTGCTCGGAATCGCCACTTCCTATTCATCGCTAACGCCAGTGATATGGATTCTTTAGCAGTTTATGTCCAGCTATAAGAATTCCTCTTAAAAGGACAAAATCCAGACAATTGCACATATTTAGGGAGTGAATAAATGTAGGTTGTTAGGAATTAAGACATTTGGTAAATATGCTGAAATATGTAAAAAGGTTAAGTAGAACATATCTTTAGAAAATTAAATATTAAATGGAACACACACACACACACACACATACACACACACACACACACCCTGTAGTAAACAAACAGGGTCTAACAAATGTAAACTATTTAATTACAATTTTCCATTAATTACATTTTTATTTAAACAATAAAATCGATTACTTCATTTAATAAATATAAAAAAAATGTGTATTGTATTAATTTTATTTATTTAATTTTTAAATTTTATATATTTTGTTTTTATAAAATATTATAAAATTAAACAAATATATATTATGTAACCAAGCAGGCATTTTATTTAAAATAGTTTTAAAAATGACAACTGTTGATGCACAAAAAAAATGACCTAAAACGAGAAACGTACCGAACCGTAAATTCTGTTTACCGTTGCACTCCTAGTATTTCATGGTCTATCTAATATCGACTATTATTATATGAAATAATCGCAATATTACATCGGTAACAGATTTTGCCAGTTTCAGTAGAAGTATTAAGGAGTCGTAATCGGAAATGGTCTTATCGTGTATACCGAGTGTGTGTATTGTCGTGTCATTTGTACAGGGTGAGGTGAAAGCACTGGAACAGGAGCTGAAGGAGATTAACTCTAATCATACAACACTGAAGAGGAACCTTACTGAGCTGCTAGAGATCAGCGCACTGCTCGACATCATTCACGACTTTTTCCAGGAGGTAAAAAAATAATTCAAAATGACACGTCATTGATCATGTTTTATATTAATTCTGTGATTAAACCTTCAGGCTGAGATGCAGCTTTTCTGTACTGAGATTCAGAACGATGGCCCGCACCTCACCGAGCGCCGAAACAACGTTAGCACTGTTACAGCTCCCAAACTGGGGTAACACACACACACACACACACACACACACACACACACACACACACACACACATTCAAATGACGTCATTTGAATCAAACATTCAAACATGTCGAAAACATCTTTTCAGTAGAGTGGAGGTTATTATAACAGTAAATAGGGACTAAATGTGGAATGAGAATTATTATGATTATTATTACTTTACATTATTTGCCTGTTTCTTTGATCTGAATCCTCATTTCTCAGGTTCATCACCGGTGTGATTAAACACGATCGGTTTCCCACATTCGAGAAAGTCCTGTGGCGCCTTTTTCACGAGAATTTCCTGCTGCGCCGTGCAGAGATTCAACAGCTCCCAGAGGTCAGAAATGAAAACAGATGTACCACTGTATGTTCCTGTGTGTTTTGTAGTTTTTAAACTTTATGGTACCATCTCATCTATGTGTGTATGAACATGCTTGTACTGTATGCATAAGAGACTAAATGTGAGACTTTGAGACCTTTATGAATGACAGATTGCAATCGATAATCACACCTCAATCATGAGCTCATGCGATTATCATGATTTCATTCAATGTACAAAATATACTGGTTTTGCACGAGTGTGAAGTGAAGACCTTATAATAAAGCAGCACTGAGTGTTATAAAACGTTATTACAGTCCTATTCATTTTTAATATACACTGACCAGGCATTATGACATTATAACATTATGACCGCCGAGTGAATAACACTGATTATCTCTTTAGCATGGCACCTGTTGGTGTGTGGGATATATTAAGCAGCAATTAAACATTTTGCCCTCAGAGTTGGTGTGTTAGAAGCAGGAAAAATGAGCAAATGTAAGGATTTGAGCTTGAAAATGGCCAAATTGTGATGTCTAGACGACTGGGACAGAGCATTTCCAAAACTGCAGCTCTTGTGTGAGGTTCCTGGTCTGCACTGGTCAGTAGTTATCAAAAGGGCTCCAAGGAAGGAACAGTGGTGAACCTGCGACAGGGTCATGGGCAACCAAGGCTTGTTATTACACGTGAGGAGTGAAGGCTGGTCTGCGTGTTACGATCCAACAGACGAGCTTCTGTAGCTCAAATTGCTGTAGAAGGTAATGCTGTTGATGCTTCATGAGTCTGGACTGTTTTGGCAGCAAAAGGGGAACCAACACAATATTAGGCAGGTGGTCATAATGTTACGCCTGATGGATGGTTATAAAGTTATGCCTGGTCGGTGTATATAATCTTTACTAGACTGTTTCCTTATAAATTATGTTATCATTTTTGCAGCTCCTGTGTATTACTGGTATTTGATCATGCAGCAACCATACTGGCTATATTTAATATATTTTCTTTTTGGCAGGACGGCATGGTAAAGAAAGACGCCTTTATCATCTGGGTGCAAGGAGAGCAGGTGCAGAGAAAAATCAGGAAAATATGCGAAGGGTGAGAGAAATTGCCTGTGCACTTATATTCCGTAATTCCAACTTTTTTAACTTTTTGTAATATTTGTAATGTCACATCAAAAACAAAAAATCTTTGACCTTTGGGGTACAGTTTACTGCTTATTACTGAGAACCTGGTTCAGATAATAAAAGGATAGAAGAGTTTTTATATGTGTATCATCTGTGTGTTAAAGGTTTAGTGTCAGTTTGTACCCATGCCCAGGAACTTTACACGATCACAAGGAAATGAAGCGTGACATACGGACGCGCGCTAAGGAACTGCAGATGGTAAAACTTTTCATGATACTTTTTTAAATAAAGAGACATGAATTGCATTTAGCATCAGAAGGAGCTTCCTCTTCGGGGTAAGGGCGTAGTCCGCAGGAGTCAAATCTGGCGAGAAACCCATGTGTGATGTGACAGGGTGCTCACATGGTCAGAATAGCCCCGGTCGCACAGCTCCTGATGTACAGTGAATAATGCCCTTTGGCACACTGGTTTATGAAGGTCGGTGCTCCTTGTGACTGTGCGTGCAGCCTTGTGATGTCATCTGTTGGCATGTTACAAAATCTCTGAACTTTTTGATACCATCTCGTATATGTGTGTATATATGCTTGTACTTTATGCATAATAGACTTAATTTGAGACCTTGATACCTTTTTGAATGACAGATTCTTTCATTCAGCGTACAAAATGTCTCGCTTGTCTACAGGTTTTACGCGAGTGTGAAGAATTCTGCACTTCGGTTTTGATTAAAGCAGCAAGTCGAATTACAGACTGGTCCATCCAAGTGCACAAGATGAAGTCCATCTACCACACGCTCAACCTGTGCAGCATGGACATCACCCACAGACTCACCATCGCAGAGATTTGGTGTCCGGTATTAGATCTAGGCCACGTTCAGCACGCTCTGACTAAAGCTGCCGTGAGCAAAAAATAATCAGCATGTCACGGTTTGATTCACGTGGTGAGCATCGATGCAGAACTGTTTATCCCATGTATGTTTGTGTGTGCCTGCAGGAGAATGCCGGTTCCAGTGTCAGGCCTGTCCTAAATCGTATCCAGAGCCCTGAAACTCCGCCCACATTTAACCGGACGAACCGCTTCACCACAGGCTTCCAGCAGATAGTCGATACATACGGCGTAAACAGTTATCAGGAGATGAATCCAGGTCATACCAGCTGTTTTTCCTTCTAGTTAATGGATAAACTGCTACATTTTTTAAAATCAGTTATTTTAGCAGCTCTGATCAGCAACTCTATTATGGGTCATTAAAACAGAACAAATGCAAGGCTCCAAACAAAAAAATTAATTAAGGTGCCTTTGGCTCTTTTGAGAAAAACAACAGGCACCAAATAATTTTTTTAAGTGTCACACAAAAATGAACTTTAAAAAATGTTAAACACTTGTTTTCACTCATCCTGTCATGTGCACATCTTTCATCTTTTGACAGCATGGCCTGGGACCTGAAGGCGGAGTTGAATTTTGTTTTTAGCTATTTCAATTGTCTTTCGGCACGCAGTCCACTTGCACGAGACACCGCGAGCGCTAACGGAGTTGTCTGTGGCGAGATTTTTTTTATTCTTAATGTATTGATATTAGGAGTTCTTTCTTAAAAGGACAAGACTAATTTAGGTGTGTGGGAGTCAGAATTATTGCTGGTTGGTACGGGATCAAATACTTATTTCACTCGAACAAATACAAATTAATTTATAGATAATGTAAATTTATTATTTTGGGGATTTTTTTCTATTTTGTGTCTGTTGAATCTCTCTGTTATATATGTACTGTATATAAATATGTATTTATATACAGTAAAGGAAAGAAGAAGAGAGTTCATCATTAGTTCATCAGCAAGCAGAACATTCTGAGACTAATAAACAATGTGCTTTTTAATACTAATTCTTGTACTTTTACTCAAGTGAAAGTTTAAAGTGAGCACTTTTACTTTTAGTAGTATTTTACCCAGTGTGTCTCTTTTTTACATGGTTTGTGTACTTTAAGTACAGGAGACAAAAACAGCTAATGGTCCTGTATGACCACTTGGGGGACTCAGTGTTTGCTCTGGTTTAGATTATAGAGTTGAGTCTCTTGGTTTACTAAATATGAAGCTGTTCATTCATACTTAATCAGAAGATTGTGAAGGTTTCAACAATGTTTCTACTGTGAAATCTAAATTGACGATCGGAGCAGTAAAACGCTACTGAGTAAAACTTTCTTTTTCATTCCGTCTTAGCTCCTTATACCATAGTGACCTTCCCGTTTGTGTTTGCCGTGATGTTCGGAGATTGTGGTCACGGACTCATCCTGACGTTGGTTGCTGCCTGGATCATCGTGAACGAGCAGAAATTAAACCAGCAGAAGAACGAGGTAGATCATTAACTGTGGGAAAATTACCATACATACCATTGTGAAAGTACCCTGTATATGTCATGTCCACTGGAAGGCACTAAAAGACATCATCAACCCTCAATCAAAGCTTGACCAGAGATGTTGACCAGGATGAGCCCAAGACCTTCAAAGCTGAATTGTATAAGTATTGAAAGCAGTTCTGTGAAATGCAATATTGCCTTGCAAGTCCAATTAAATGTTTCCCACTGTAATGCTTACCAGCTTATAAATATACTCAGCTGCTCAGCTGTTAAACTCATTTTACAGTAAACAGCTCTCACAACGACATTTAAGGTCCTATGAAGTAATGTTTTAATGATTTCCAGAGTTTCTCCCTCCAGATTGTATCCACACTGGTGGGCGGACGCTACATCATCCTGCTGATGGGCTTTTTCTCCATTTACACTGGTCTCATTTATAATGACTGTTTCTCCAAATCTTTCAACATCGTCGGCTCATCGTGGAGCGTCAAAGCCATGTTCTGGCCCAGTGGACCCTGGAGGTGAGACACTGAGATTCTGGGAGGACAGGCTCAGTTTCAAAGCTGCATTTAACATGAAGTAGTTTGAAAAACAGTTTCCTTACTAGTCTTACACTTATCTGTGAATCTTCAGTAAATAATAAATGATAAACAATGTGTAAATAAATAAATAAATATATATATATATAATATATACAGTACAGACCAAAAGTTTATATATATTATATATACAGTACAGACCAAAAGTTTGGACACACCTGCTCATTTAAAGAGTTTTCTTTATTTTCATGACTATGAAAATTGTAGATTCACTCTGAAGGCATCAAAACTATGAATTAACACATGTGGAATTATATACATAACAAAAAAGTGAACTGAAAATATGTCATATTGTAGGTTCTTCAAAGTACGCATCAAGAGAATGCCAAGAGTGTGCAAAGCAGTAATCTAAGCAAAAGGTGGCTACTTTGAAGAACCTACAATATGACATTTTTTCAGTTGTTTCACACTTTTTTGTTATGTATATAATTCCACGTGTTAATTCATAGTTTTGATGCCTTCAGTGTGACTCTACAATTTTCATAGTCATGAAAATAAAAAAAATCTGAGCATTAAATCAATATTATTCTGTATATGTAAGCAGAAATAACTCTGAATTACACACAGCCACACCATTCATGTCATGATCACAATGTATTTTTGTCTTAATGTTTTTTTTTGTTTTGATCCCTCAGCAACCAAACCCTGCACACTTCTGATCATCTCCACTTGAACCCTGCGGTACCAGGAGTTTACTCTGGAACGCCGTACATGCTTGGCATCGATCCAGTCAGTGCATACAAGTGTCACACACATTGCACATCCTGTCATTTTGATATGCCATCACGTTCTTATTGTGTCATTTGGCTACGCAATGTAGAATCTTAGCCTAGTTTATAAACACATTTTTGGTGACTTTTTGTTTTGTTAATTATGTGATGTAATATTGAATTATATGAATTAAATCTATATACTTTAGAATTATATGCAGATATAAATGTAAAAGAAGTGATTAAATACCTATCCAGC
Source organism: Silurus meridionalis (assembly GCF_014805685.1). Classification (NCBI taxonomy): domain Eukaryota; kingdom Metazoa; phylum Chordata; class Actinopteri; order Siluriformes; family Siluridae; genus Silurus; species Silurus meridionalis. The sequence goes on along the minus strand of NC_060904.1, from coordinate 4,925,773 downwards.
TCTGTTGCTCTGGCTCTGATGTAACCGAATGGCATCAGAAGTCCCAATAATAAGTTGAATGGATTCCTATTGTGTGCAGTATCATGTGTTGTCAGTATAAATGCCCCTGAACATAGATTACTTAAGCAAACAGCATCATGAGAAGGTGCAACTAAAATGTCTTTGTCTTAATGGAGCTCCCTTTGTGCACAGAAGGATTGTCATGCTGAGACATATTTGTGCGTCTTAGTTCAGTGCTAGAGCATAAAAAGAGGTTCTAGTTTTTTGAGTGGTCAGGTGTCCACTAGAGGTCGACCGATTCATCGGTTTTGCAGACAAATTGGCAACGATACTTTATTGCTGGAACTATCTGCAAAAATCCTTGTTGATAGTTTTTCCAGGTTGTGTTTCTGGAGCTGCTGAGAAGGTCCGCTTGGATTGAAATTAATGAATTAATAAATTATTTTGTAATAATGTTTAGTAAAGAATTTTACATCGTGTTTTTATTTTATATTATCTAGTATCCATTTTGAAAATATTGGTTAATTAATCAGTTATCGGTAAGTTTGATCCTAGCTTTCGGGATCGTTCAAATTCATGGTTGAATTTTTAATCGGTTGACCTCTAGAGGCCACCCACTTTTGTCCATAAAGTGTATTTAGAATGCACTACATGTTGAATTCGACTGCACAGGATATTTCTTTGGTCACTGTGCATCAGCCCTGTTTTGAATTTCTTAAAAAAAGATATTACATTAACTTAGTGGCGGGCCGTCTATTTGGTACCTGGGCCTTCAGTGGGGACTTACCCGACTTAATCCACCTCTTAATACCACCACTATCATGTCGCAATTATAGAAACCATCAATACTATACAAAAATGCAGTATAACAACACGTGGCATTACAGAGAGAGAGAGAGGCATCTCACATATGGAGGGTTAATACCATTTTACTAAAGCAAGCTCCAAACCTCTACATTACAACCTCAACTGTGCAACTACATCATCTGTAGCAGTTCAGAATCAATATTTGTATAATGACATAAAAAATAGTCATCAAAAAGACAAAAAGACATAAAAAAAGTCTAACTCTGATGTATTAATGTGTGCAGAGCTACACACATGTTTTGCCAGTCGACTTGGCTGTAACAGATTCCCTCTGACCAACCAATCAGAGAACGGAAAAATGCTGATGCTATCTCCATGAGGCGAATATGAAATCTGATTGGTTAAAGAAACAGACTAATTGATAACATTCTCTGTGGTAAAAAGGCCAGCAGTACTGACTTTGAAGGCCCTGGGCGGATTGGATTGACATGGCAGCACATAGAGGCTAAAATATTGGACAAAAAATCTAACATCCACATACATGTACGAAATGAAGAGAATCAACTGTTGGGAATAAATTAATACAATTTCATGGAACAAATATTAGAATTTAGCTTGTAAATGTAGGTCAATTGCTGGCCCTGACTGCCTGCCACTGTATTAACTATATTATATTTTTATTTATAGGTGTGGAATATTGCATCGAACAAACTCTCCTTCCTAAATTCCTATAAGATGAAGATGGCAGTTATAATCGGAGTGTGTCACATGACCTTCGGCCTGACCCTCAGCGCGGTCAACTACATGTGCGTATTGTTTGCATGTGATTTCATCAAATTTGTTAAAATATTGACCGCTGATCTTCTCCTAAAACCTCGACATGTCCCCTGTCATCCAGACATTTCCGAAAAGTCCGCAACGTGTTGCTGCGCTTCATACCGGAGCTCGTCTTCTTGCTGTCTCTGTTCGGTTACCTCGTCTTCCTCATCCTGTTCAAGTGGCGCAGGGGCGTGCAGTGTGACCGCAGCATCCTCCTGATTTTCATCAACATGATGTTTTTTAACTATCAAGCTGACGAGAAATTCATCTACAGCGGACAGGTCTCACGTTATTTGAGGCGCAGTAAATACTGTCGATTAACATGATGTATTTTTAGTGTCCTCTCTCACACAAACACACCGATACCAATCTGTGCTTTATTTCTCCCCCCCCAGAAAGCTGTCCAGATCTTCTTGGTGGTCCAGGCTCTGCTCATGATCCCTATCATGCTGCTAATAAAACCATTGCTCATGTACAGAAGACAAGAAAAGATTTCAGACCAGGTGCGGTGAAACTATTCAAAATATATGAATATTCTTAGAAACACGTTTGAAATACAATCCAGTGCAAGTCTACAAACATAGACACGTGTGCACAGAGCACACACACCCTTTCATCATATGAGTCACACCACATGCGTACATTCACTAATTAATTTTAATCACATTACACCCAGTCGCCTTTTGAGGCGCTGAAAGAGCTTTTTCTCTGCAACACGAGCTCGTTGCCGCATCTGTTTATTTTTTTGTTTGTTGATACAAACAGCAGGTATCACTATAGAGATGTGTGTTTCAACACTACAGGCTGATCAACTCTAGTAAAAGGACACTTAATCCTAATATGTGAATATGTAGAGATATTGGATCTTGAGTAAAAGAGAGATACACGAGATACACAGGTAAAATATTCAAAGTAAAAGTCCTTCTTTTGAACTTTCACTTGAATAAAAGTACAAAAGTATTTCCCTTCAGATGTACTTAAGTATTCAAAGTACTGTGATTTATTATATCGGTAATGTCTTTATCTTTTTGTCACAAGACTCTTTGCCTAATCAACACAGTTTATGTGAAAAGATTCTGTTACCGATCGATTAATAGAATGATATTAATAAGCCAAACAATGATCGATATCTATTAAAAAGACCATGAGCCCAAAACTTTCTTTTCAAGTACTTCGAAAAATTCAGGCAAATAAGGCCACGGGTGTTGTGGCGAATCAGGAATTTCTTCTAATATATATATATATATATATAAATTAGAAAGAGTGCGATATTTGACGTCAAAATGTGTTGAAGATAAAACTAAACATTCGCCACCAAATAGAAAAGAAAAGTACAGATACGCAAAAAAGCTACTTAAATACAGTAACGAATTACATTCACTTCATTACTGTACACTGCTGACTAACACGGTATAAAATAATGTATGAAAGCAAGCCATTTGTTCTTATTTGTTATAGATCAAATAATTAAATTGGTTGTATTTAGTTGGTCTTTGGGTGCCATTATTATTCTTATACAGTTAAATTTAATAATCTGTGAAGATGATAACAGGATTGCTCAACCACAAAGAACATGATATGTATAGCAAAGCATTAACTAGCAAATTGTGTAGTAATAATATAAAACTATATGTACTATATACAGTACTGTATACAGTATTGCCTGTGTGAAAAAAAGTTACATCGTGTAATGCTTGTATTCTGTTAAATTGGTGGTTTTATTTCATGCAATAGCAGATATTATGGTTTCTCAGGCAAGCCACGGTTCAAAATGGGCATGTCCTGGCTTGTGAAGTAAGAAGATGCGTTAGCCCAAGAACACACTGTACAAATGGTGAAACATTCTATCCAGATGAAAGTTGTATAACTCGTATATTATAACCTTTACAGTCATCTGATCTTATGCCAGAACAATTATAGGTGACGGTTTGGTGCAACAGCATTCCTCAAGATCATCATATCATCAGCAACAGGGATCCCTGTTTTCCAGGAATGTCCTCTGCGTAAACCTTTACATTTAATACAGAAATCTTTTATGTCCAAAAAGTTTTGGGTAAAAAAACAACCGCGTTTGATTCACACATTTTAAAGCAATTAAAAGTCAAAGTCTGCTGAAAAAGCGAAGCTGCTTAGAACAACCTATCTAACATCCCAACATACCAAAAAGACTTAAGAGCCGGCAATGAAATGTTACGATTATAAAAAAAAAAACTTGATTATTTGCGAAAAAAATCTTGCTTTATAGAATAATTTTGCAGTTATATTTGACGCAATATTTCTCTACATAATTTCCATTATATTACTACTTACACAAGTACATGAATGCGCAAGATCGCATTGATGCTCGGCCGCCTCGTGTTTCGATTGATAAGCAGTATTGCTTTAAAATATTAGTTTTGTTGTTTCAATTAAACGCTTTAGCAAACACTTTCTCTTATTTTCCTTTGTACATTTCTATTTTACATTGTGTTTTTTTCAGTGATGTTAATCCGAGCTGTTTTTTTTTTGCTGAAGGCGTTTCCTGACAAACACCTAGCAGTGTTACTGAAGATGAAAGGCATTGTTTTTTTTAACCTGCAAGATTCTTGGCGTATTCTCGTTACTTTATGGACTCTTCTACACGCATATATAGAAATAGAGCGCAGCGCAGTCCACACCCTGCACTTTGAACCCTCTAGCACACCCTCTAACTGTCACTTCATCATAATTCATCGCTGCAAACCTGAGAGTTTACTTTACACTGAGATAATACACACCGGCATGCACAGGTTCACTCAAATGCAGTTTCTGATCAGTCATATGATCAGTGAAGACACGGTTAGTGTCTAAAAGTTTTGTATTGCAGTCGAAGCAGAACCAAAATGTATGTTTTTTTTTTTTTTTTGCATTTTCTTAAATTGACTTGACAGAAGTGGGCATAGATCCATCTTGAAGACTAAACCCATCAGACTAAAAAGTCTGAATTATGACTTATGCCTAGGAAAGCAGGGTACATAGGTAATATTTCAGCACGCTGTGATTTGTCTGGGGGTGCTATCGTGCTAACGATGGCAACCAGATTAGTAAACTCCTTCAAAAGAATTCTTGAAAAAATGCTGAAATTGTTTGAGTCAATGAGGAGTAGAAGGTCACTTCTACAAAGGCAGCAGAGCTCATTTTCTCATTTTATGAAAATAATTGCAATCATTCTTTCCTTTCACCATAATACTGTTTAACAACTCAACACTGGGTGAAAGATGAACACACTAATGCATAATCACTTGTATCTATTACCGGTGAAGTGAATAACACTCTTTATCATGGCACCTGTTAGTAGGTGCAATAAATAAGAAAACAAGTTAACATTTTGTCCTTAAAGTTGACGTGTTAGAAGCAGGAAAAATGGGTAAGGATTTGGATGAGTTTGACCAGAGCCCAATTGTGACGTCTAGACGTCTGGGTCAGAGCATCCCCAAAACTGCAGCTCATGTGGGATGTTCTGGTCTGCAGTGGTCAGTGTCAAAAGTGCTCCAAGGAAGGAACAGCGGTGAACCAGCGACAGGGTCACGGGTGGTGACCCGAGGCTCATTGATGCACGTGTGGAGTGAAGGCTGATCCGTGTGGTTCAATCCAACAGACAAGTTAATGCTGTTAATGCTCAGGACTGTTTTGGCAGCAAAAGGGGGACCAACACATTATTGGGCAGGTGCTCATAATGTTATGCCTGATCGAATATGCTGCATATATTATTCCTTTATTCAGTATTTACCTTTGTTAATATGTTTTTATTGCTTCTTTATTCTTTCTAGAGATTTTTGCTATATTTTACCAAAAATCATTTAATGTTCCCATCAAATGATAAGTTGGAATCTTTCACTAAAACTTTATTTAATTTTTTTTATTTTTGCAGGTCGGTCTTAGCGATGTGTTCGTGTGCGAAGCGATCCACACCATAGAACACTGCCTCGGCTGCGTCTCCAATACGGCGTCCTATCTGCGGATGTGGGCTCTCAGCCTTGCCCACTCAGGTACTCACTCCCTCACCCACCCATTTACCCACTTACACAAACATACCTCAGAAGAAAACCAGATTTGTTCAGGAGCATTAATCGTGTGTGTAGAGTTATCGGAGGTATTATGGCGGATGCTGATGCGCGTGGCTTTGCGCTCCGGGTCGTCGCCGACGCTCGCGCTGATCTTCTGCTGCTTTGTGCTGCTAAGTGTGTCAGTCCTGATAGTCATGGAGGGACTGTCTGCATTCCTGCATGCTTTACGTCTGCACTGGTGAGAGTGTATTATTAAATGATATGTTGTTATGTCTTAATAGTCACTCCGAAAAATGGGCAGTTCAAAGTTATTAACCTGCGTAATGGAATCAAATCACAGTCAGTTAACTGTGACATCATGGTCATGGCCAGTGAGGAATTTCATCCATGCAGAAGCCAGAGTTATGTTTCTTTCCTATTAAAATAGCTCCAACCATTGAAAATGGCTTCATTAACATTAACTTTTATAGTAGTTAATAGACTTATTCTGTTTAGTAGGGGTGTAACGGTACGCAAAATTCATGGTTTAGTATGTACCTCGGGATTTTAAGTCACGGTTCAGTTCCATTTCCATACAATTAGTGGAAGAAATGCAAAACATAAAATCGCCTCTTGTGTTTTATTAACGCAGTTTATTATTTTTACCTCTTTGTGAATTGTAAATTTTTAAAACTATTTTTAATTAAACTTGCATGGTTAAAAAAAATTCTAGAATAATATTTCATAGTTTATAAAAATAAATATATACAAATAAAATAGAATAAATTCAACTAATGCAATAATTTTGTTATTATATTGATTGAATTGAGTGATCGTTTAAATTGGCTCAAAATAAATACAGTAGATTAAATACAATTATGAAAAATGGAATGGAAAATTTTGATGGAACATTTTCTAGACCTCGTTTGGGTAATACAGAGTGTGTGTGTGTAATTTTTACATTTAATTTTTGAATTTTCTAAAGATATGATCTATTTAGCTGTTGTACTTATTTAAGCAGACTTTAACAAATGTCTTTATTCTTTCCCTGCTTCATTCATTCACTCCCTCGATATGTGGAATTCTCAGGATATTCTCCTTTTAAAAGAAAAATTCCTGAAGCTGTACATAAAACGCTAAAGAATCCGTTTCGCGAGACTGTTGTTAAAAAAAACGATGGCAGCGAGTTTGTCAGTGTGCTACAAATCGTATTTCTGGTACTGAGTGAGAAGCCACAGTGACACTGCGGTAACTCCAGTAACACAAAACGCAAGGCGGAGACTAAACACACTTGCAGCCCGCCACTTGATACGTAATAAGAGGGATTTTATCTATGTTCCGCACATAAAAACGATGTGCACCGAACCAAAAGCCCTGTAGCGAATACGTGTACCGTTACCTCTCTATTGTTTAGTCATATTTAGATTTTCAGTAGGAAATTCTCCGAAGAGGTATCTGTGTGTTTGTGTGTCATTTATTGATTGATTTTTGTTTTTTACAGGGTTGAGTTCCAGAACAAGTTCTATAACGGAGATGGAGTTAAATTTACACCGTTGTCCTTCAAGTCTAAGGAAACACAGCAGCGGTAAAGTATTCCATGTACTCGTGTACACCAGTGGCGGGCCATGCATTTAAAACCTATTCCTTCAGTAATGTCCTGCCTGAATCAATCCATCTCTTAATACCATCATTATGACGCCACCGCTGTAGAAACTATTAATATTATACAGAAACGCAAAAAAATGGCATTACTAAAGCAAGAAACCCATTCAACACATTTCAACAAGTCTCCTTTCACTGCAGCCACAGCTGCACACCCCGCATACATCATCTCTAGCAGCAGCATCAATATTCACCTCATAGAATGACCCATGTTTTTTTGTGCATTTTTCCCCCCTTCGTTGCGATTTTGCTGGGGATATAAAATGAAGGCAAATTGTTGTTTTTTTTTTGCAAATTCTACTGTTTTGAACTGTTCTGTCAGACCTTTACATCACGATGTCCACCTTTTCTTGAACAGTCTGACTTGTAAATGTTCTTGTAAGTGTATCTGCAACCAAATCGATTTCTTCTCCTCTGTCAGCTATTGTGGAATTAAAAAGCAGTTATTAAATATTTGAGCTTGTGCTGTTTGATGCAGATTCGGTTGAAAAATCTGACCATCGGTTCTCACAGTGTCGGCTTTACGGCAATACGTGATGTGGCGACTAAAATCTGATTGGACAGAAACTCCAACGTAAATATTTACTCGGAAATTTACTCTTTACACTGAAGTGCTCAGGCTGCAGGAAGTAAAAAAAAACCAGCAACAACAATTTTTTACTCAAATTCAAACCAAAAACATTTTACATAAATCTCTATATATATGACGAACATAAATTCGGCAAATTCACACATGCAACCTGAGAAGACACAAATATCACCTGCATCCACAAGGTGACACTCAGGAGACGTGGATGTTAGACTGATAGCACACCTAAACCCACAGGCAAACTACACTGAATATTTGCACTATTGATATTCAGGCATTTACTGCCCCCCCCACTTAACATCCATTTTTTCATGTTTAAAAATATGTTGCATGTACACTGCTGATTACCTCAATAAAATGTCACTTCATGATCTATTGTCCTGAAATTTCTCTTTTATGTCCTGGTGATAAAGAATAATCACCCAAAGGGTTTGCTTGTGAAGCTGAAATGGTTTTAGTCCCTCTGCGCTTTTTTCCTTCTGGTTTTTATTGATTTTTTTTTTCAATACAGAAGGGTGGTGTGTTGTAAGTCTACTTGGAGTTCTTTCACACGCAATTCTAGTCCACATTCCTTAAGCTGCAGTGAGGTGTGACATAATGGTATGATAGTCATGACATATATATTTTTATAGATTTAAAATGTTTGTATTTTTTTTTTTTTTTTTTTTTTTTTATAATTTTTTTCCTTTCTGGAATTTTTTTTCCAAGTCTATATATGCATTACGATATATACAGTATATCTATATGCAACTAGCTCTGCTTGGAAAATAATTTTTACACACTTCAAAATAGACCTAGACTCATACTATTGTCTTTAATACACTCGACTACAACTTACCACATTTTTACACTATGTATCCACACACACATGCGTGTTTGGGTTGCACCAGGTATTCGTCTGTAGATGATCCGTCACTGTATTGTGTTTGTTAATGGTAAAGCAGCACGTGCATATATCTTAGTATTTAATGAGCGCTCCTGGGTGTTCTGAGGTGTGTAAGTAAATGAGGGATCAAGAATGATAATAACTTACTGGTATGCCCACATGTAATTGTATTGACATCATTTGACTTCACTGCAAGATTTGTTTGTTTGTTTGTTGATCTACGATGCACATGGTTCGACTTCAGTTTATTGCAGATAACAGACAAGTATATTCACACAGTGGAAATAACCGGAACTAAAACTGTCTCTGATTGGGTAAGAAGACATGGTAACCAGATGTGTGTGAGTGCAGACAAAGACATACCGTGTACCTTAAATACTTACATCGTAAAGATCATACAGACACTGAACAGACAATATAGGAGTGTGTGTTTAAAGAATTAGTGTGAGGCCCATTTTAATACTAAGATGATTTTACTGCATAGGGACACTTAACTTCTCCAGCCTTATGTGATTCACAAAGTTGGAGATACACAATAGTATAAGTGGCCAATTAGATACAATTTCCAGAAGCACATTCCAGAATCTAGTAAGACATTTTCCCAAAAGAGTGTAGATTATTATATGGGGACTAAATGTGGAATGGGATGTTAAAACAGCATACGAATCTTATGGTCAGGTGTCCACAAACGTTTGTCCATATAGTGTATCTTCTTCTTTCGGCTGCTCCTGTCACGGGTCGTCACAGCGGATCGTCCATCTCCTTACCACCCTGTCCTCTCACTCCTGATACTCTTCTCCACCCTCTTCACCCTGCCTGCACTTTTTTCTTCACTTCTTTAACACACTCCATTACTTTGCACTGCTAACACGAGGCACAACTGCACCACTTCACTGCCCTCTCTCTCACATATACTGACTTTTATTCCCCTTCTCTCCAGCACGTACCTCCACCTCTCGGCTCTTCTCAACCTGCTCCCTACTCTCACCACAAATCACAATATCTACCACAAGCATCATAGTACATGGAGATTCCTGTCTGACCTTGTCCATCACCACTGCAATCAGGAAAGGGCTCAGAGCCGATCCTTGATGCAGTCCCACTTCTATCTTGAGCCACACTTTCTCTAGATCCATTTCCATATAGTGTATAAACACTGTATGTTTCTGCAATAATACAAACTGGGAAATGGATTGCAGAGACTTAATTTTGGTGTAGCTTTAAACACCTGACTATGTGGTAGCTTTAATCACCAATGAATAAAGCCATTGTGTGTTCACATTATTTAAACACTGAATTAACCATCAACATGAAAATAGACATGTAAACAGGATTTATTAATATATTTTATTAGATCAATTATTGCACATGTACAGTTCAGCTGTGTGTATACCGAAACACCTTCATTTTACTCTTCACAACACTGCAGTACTGGATAGTAATAGATTTTAATAAATAGTATTTATATATATTTAGATGTAAAATAAATATGCTCACATACATTTAAATCATTTGCTTTCAAATCATGTCTTGATTAGAACTAACAGAACTTAACTCCATAGCCTCCTCGTTCTGTGACTCTGAGATCACGGAGGTGTCGGGGAGGTCGAATCGCTCCTCGGATTTGTGAACCAGGTTGCAGATCTTCAGCCGTGCCACACTGTCATGTTGAGCCTGAATGCTGAACGTGGGAGACACGGCGTGTTTGAACTGGTTAATAAATGTGTGCAGAACGCAGCCAGTGTTGACGTTGTAGAACTTCAGTCTGCCTTTATCGCAATCCAGGAAGATGCCGACGGTTTCGATTTTGGTCTCCTTCACCCTGCTGAACTCGTTGTTGTGCAGCGCCGAGAGCTCGCCACCTTCGCACTCTAGAATCCACGAGTTTTTCTGTTCCTTGATCGCAGGCTCTGTTTGGACACCTTTACCCCGGTTTTCCACGACTCCCACCACCCAGCTCTCGCAGCCTCCGACCGCCACCTCCCAGTAATGTGAGTTTTTACTGAATTTCTGAGATGCCAGAGCGGTTCTCCATGGTGCTGGATTAGCAGGTCTCTGGATACCTGTAGGGTTTACCGACATCTCCATCTTGTTCTCCGAGATCTGGACATTAGTGTGAGTACGACTCTCATCCAAAGTAATGATCTCAGAGACTGTCAGAAATAAAAAAAATAATTAGAGCTTTATTTTAAAAATGTAACCTTTGAACAAAAACTCAGTCGTTAAAAGTGCTACACTTGGGCCCTCGAGGGAGGCCCTTAACCCAATTTCCTGCACTGAATTACTACATTAATCTATCATCTAGTGATCTAATAGATTGTAGATCATTAAGAAGACAGCTGAAGACACTTACATTCCCATGGCCGTGGGAGCAGATCTTTGTTTTTTTCCACAATCTTCTTAATGGAGTTTTCCAGAGCTTTCAGTCGCGTGTCATCGACCTGCAGCTTTTTGTCCACAGAGCTGTAAAACTCGTTCATCGTGTGTAAGCTGCAAGAGAAACACAATTTCTATCAGTTTTCACAAAACACTTCAGGGTTCTGATCTGAACATGTGGTAAAGGTCGTGGCAGTGTTTGGGACTCACCTGGTCTCAAATGCGCTGATCTCCCCCTGTTTCCAAATAAAACACAAATAAAATCAGTGATTAGGATCAGGCTGAAGTGCTGTTCTGAGAAGAAATCCGAACTTTTTGAGCAAAGTGCTTACCAGCATGCTGCCGGGGTTCTCGCTTTCCTGTCTGCTGCTGAGCTTTTCAACATCATCGATCATAGCTTTGGACTTGCTCTGGTAGTTATGTGCGTCCTCCAGCAGCTGATGGAGTTGCTGCTTTATCATTTCCTTCTGGACATTCAGGATGAAAAAAGCTTGCTGCTGGTTCTGCTCGATTAAACTCATCAGGCTGCTGTATTCCTGCTGGAGAAGCTCCCGTGTCCTGTTGCACTTCTCCTGAACATAAGACAATTTTCAGTGTGGAATCAGAAAAGTGGAAATACGTAACAAGACGCATCCTGTGCTTTCTGTTTAGCGTTCTTTATTAAACAAACCGAGGTTTAGAGACAAAGGAAATTAATATAAATCTATATAAAAAAAAATAATAAAAAAATAATAATAATTGTTCCTATAGCTACTATTAATGTTATTATTATTAATATATTATTTTATAATTAACATCACAATGTTTGTTATAATAATAATAAATAATTATAATGTTCATCAATGTTCAGGTATTATTCATAATATTCATATTCATATTATTATTTATATTTGTCAATTTATATAATATCTTATAATAATCTGTAAACTGTTATTAATCATAATAATATTTATAATAATTTACATAATGCTAGTTTTTATATATACATATATTTAAATGATTGTTTTTTTTATTTATATATTTTTTATGGTTAAATCTCACCTCGAGCTCGCGCTCTGCTGCTTCAATCCTTGGTGTGAGGTCGTGAAACTTTCTTTCTTTAGATTTGATTGTCTCGGAAAGTTTGCTCAGATTTTTCTGTGACAGATGAAATAAACACCAGGATCATTCATCACTCATCAGCAGAGAAATGTTCATGCACACACTGAGGAGCGTTTCAGTGAATGGTGAGGAAAACAGAATCATAGTTAGAATAAAAACACAGCTCTTACCACTTGATCCTGCACGGCTTCCTTCAGGTCCTTGAGCCGGTGATCCCGGTGCGCACCGTTAATGACGCAGCGGCTGCCGAGCGCCTGATCGCACGTGACGCAGTAAAGGACCGCGGAACCCGCAATTACCGGACAGCAGGAGGCGCTCGAGCTCGCCCGGGACCTTGGCACGGAGGGGCGTTTAGGGAAAACCAGACGCATCTTAAATATCAGTGTCTGTCTGTCTGTGTGTGAGCGCTGTGTGTGTGTGAGAGCGATGTGTCTGGGTAGTTGTGTGTGAGCGATGTGTGTGTGTGTTTTATTTGCTCCTGATGTGGGCGGAGTCTCTCTCAGGTGCATAACGTCACACACCTGTAAAATCAGTCCTCCTCACTCACTGACGTTCTATGACGCCTTTATGGACCAAGGTACCAAATTTCATTCCTCTTTTCTTTCCTTTTTATGTGTCAAATAAAAGCTTTAGTCAAGTCAAGAAGCTTTTGTCATTTCTACCATATAAAGCTGATGCAGTACACAGTGAAATGAGACAACGATCTTCCAGAACCCTGTCAAGTTTATTTCTATAGCGCTTTTCACAACAGACATGGTCTCTAAGCAGCTTTAGAGAAATTTACAGTTAAGGTGAATGGTGAGCATTTATCCCTGATGAGCAGCCACGGTGACTGTGGCAAGGAAAAACTCCCTTAGATGTTATGAGGAAGAAACTTTGAGAGGAACCAGACTCAAAAGGGGAACCCATCCTCATTTGGGTGACATCAAGAGTGTGATTATAGTCTTTAAACAATACAGAACACTGAAGAGAGAGAGAACTAACATGAGCACTGGAGTGTAAGATTATGAGTGATGATCTTTCTACAGTTTTATACAGTCATTGTGGTTATAACACACAATGTTTTATGAGCTACTGAGCAACTCATAAAACAGCTCAACATTTGCAATCATAATATATTATAGAACCCTTGTGCTTCATTAAACAACATAGAGCTACAACACACAACATAAAGTTACATAACATAACAGAGTAAATGCACATGAAGTGCATCAAGTGCAAGCAAAAACAAAAACAGTGCAGACAGACAACACAAGACATGACGCAGACCTGCCCAGTTGGTGTATATATACAGTTTTAATTCAACATTAGGACATCATTTTTTAACATTGTTTGTTTGATTTTTATGCCACTAAATCTTTGGCTGTACCTCCCTCTGTAAACTGAATCTGAAATTAATAAACCTGAACTAGCGTCAACTGAGAAGCAAACAAACTGGCTCTCACCTACAATAATATCCTGACTTTCTCAGTAAGTAAACTGCAGCTCAGTTAGAAAAAACCTTTTTGAAAAATAAGGAGCAGCTTCATTAGATGTCACTGATATCACAAGCATGTGGTTGTATTGTTTTTAGCATTAAAAATCTGTATTCTCTTCATTAAACATGTACATGTAAATGGGATTTTTTCTGTTTATATTGTACTATAAGTTGAACTAGAAAACATTGAATATAAAACTGCATTAGTTACGCAATTTACAAGATATGTTTCTATTTTTTTTATGCATGTATGTATTCATATTATGAAATCATAAATAAGGAAAACCACAACAACTTGAATTTGAATATAATGCAACATGTACTTTTTGGCACACCGCCCTCACTTGAGTTTGATTGATATTTAAACCAACACAATTTAGTCACACCCTAAAGAGTCATCTGTAAACCCAAACAGTTATACTATTGTGAAAAATATATGTATGTATACCTAAATAATTGTGTAAGTAGAAAAATAACAAATGCAAAAAATGCCTTTAGGAATAGTTGAGTTCCCCCTCCCCTTCCTCACAGTGGTTTGACCCACTGCCTGCTTTCCCAGTTCATCTCACCTACTCTACACACACGAGTCAGGTGTGTGTCTGCGGCCCAATTAATGTTAAACTCTATTAACTACTATTTTATTCACTTTAAATAAAGCGAGTCTCTTAAATGTAGTTAAATGTAGTTACTCATTCATAAATTAGTTGCGGCAAAAATGCTGATTAGCGATGTAATTTTCCATGAATCTGCTCTATTAGCGATTAAAATATGACTTATCTAGTGAACGTTAGCTTGTTTACGATAGCTTGTAGCATAGTGCACTGACACTAATACACCAAAGCCGTTTCCCATGCAGTGTTTTATTTGGGACGACTTGGTATAATGTTAATTTAACATTAACACACAATGAGCATATTGTTTATCTGTGCATTTACTAAATGATCACTGTGCTACATCCCAACTGACGCCACTGTATTTTTTTTGTATAATCAATTTCTATTCTGTTCTTAAGTGTCTTAATTAACTTTAAATAAAAATGTAAATTTTTTTTTTAATTCCTTGTTCTGCTTTGTCATTGAACCTGAGAAAAACTTTGAAAATAACCGTAATGACGCAGTCTCCATGCTACAATAATAATGATAAAAGCAAAGTTTTTCACTGTGGGACACTGTGTCTTTATAAATACAATTTGACTGGGTTATTTGTGTCCCCTTTAAAAAATTGCTCATGAGAAATGTTATCATTATTGTCCCCCCCCACTGTTAAATGAAATTTACGCCCATGACTGTGTGTTTTGTAAAAATGCACTCTACATATGGGTACTTTTGTATGTTGTTCAAGTGGTGCCCACAAAAGGTATATAATTTGTACCTATTGGAAAGCAGATAAGGTGTGGTGTATTTTTATTTTATTTAGATAAGTGTTAAAGATATACAGATTTATAGTCCTTATGGTTCTGTTTTTTACTTTAGTAGGCTGTACATCAGAGCACCAACTGGGAACTTCAGCGTTATACTTTTACCTTTTATTCCCCACAGACACAGAGGTCCAGAAAAAAAAAACTTTCAGATATTCTCAGGTGACCACAGTATGTTGTGTTATACAAATTTGTATTGTGCTTTTAACAATGGACATTGTCTCAAAGCAGCTTTACACAGACAATGTTGTAAGAAAGAAAGAATAAGATTGTTCTTTATATTCGTAACTTTGTCCCTAATGAGCGAGCTGGTGGTGACTGTGGCCAGGAAACACCTCCTAAAATGTCATAAGGAAGAAACCTTGAGAGGAACCTGACTTAAAAGGAAACCCATCCTCATCTGGGTGGCACCAAATGTCCCTTTATTACAGCTAATCGATGTTTAGGTGATTGTGATCGAATGCAAACTGTAGTTCTGAGTCAGTGTAGCAGACTGTTGATATTAAGTACAGTCCAAATGTTGCATGGATCGCCAGGCTGTTGATGTGACACATCCCCAGCTGAGTGGCCTCCAATCAAAGAGAACACCATCCAGAGGCAGGCTGGGACAAAGCAGGCAGATCCGATGAGAGGAGAGGGGAAGTAGCAGTGGTCTCTGGTACCCCAGGAGCATGTTTGAATCGATCGATAAAAAGATAAGGACACTGTGCCGTTAGAGACTTTGGAAAGACTCGCTATGGCAGCATAAATAAAAGGGAGAGTGTAACATGAGACATGAGGGATCTCTGGGATAAGAGACGGCTTATATGATTTGAGTGATCTAAAGATTTTAAAAACATACAAAAAAATGCAAAAACATGCACAAAGGAAAAGTATGTTTATTCATGAGTAGCAGTCACTCACACTGTGAATCATCTGTAAAACACTACATTTTTACAAGGGCTTCTACTGAAATTTCCATAGAATCATGTTTGTGTAAATGCATTAGAGGTAAGCCATGTGGAATGAGGTTTTAGTTGTGTAACGCTTAAACGCGAAGGCCTACTT